>NW_010266908.1:17190-18926 GCF_000690775.1 Eurypyga helias | reverse complement strand
TGCAGTTCCCATTTAGGCCCTGCCACCTCCCCACCCGCCCAGCGCGGCGCTTTCCGCGCCCACGCGGCCGGGAGCGGGCTCAGAGCCCAGCGGAGAGGCGGCACTGGGCAGAGGGGGGGACGGGCCGCCCCGGACACGCGCAGCCCACGGAAGCCGCGGGGCAGCGCAAGCTGGACAAAGACCCCACGTCCCTGTTCCCCGACATCCACCAAGTTTTTTTAACTGCTCCCAAGCGCCGGGGCAGAACCTGTGCTCCGCCTCTCCAGCAGCGCTGTGGAGGGCTGATGGTTCTGGTTTAACACTTGGCTGGAGGCAGCAGTTTTTTTCCCATCCGCAAATTTCAAGGCTCTCAAACCCAGCCAAAGCACTGGCTGTCTATTCCTTGGAAACACGGGAATCATTCTTCCCTGCCTTGCAGGGATGACCCTCCTTTTCCCTGATTTCCCAGGGGTGAATACGGTGAGCCCCCTCTGCTGCCGTTTCAGCCCCGGTGACGAAGCAGCACGTGCCTTGGGACCACCGGTCCCCGAACCACATTCCCGACAGGACCCTTCCGTTCCGGACAGGCTCTGGCCTTCCCCAGCTGGTTCACCAAGACGCTGCCCGCACACAGCGTGCCAGACGTGGGCACTGCCGTGTCTCGCGGCGCTCGCGTGGTGAGCAGAGCCACTTCGGAAGGAAATTCTAGTCCCTTCTCCTCATTTTATTCCTTCTCTCTGTATTTCTTCTCCACGTTTTCTCCCTTCCCCCTTCCTGCTCGCAGCTGGGAGTACTACGTGAACGACGCGCCGCGGATCGTGCTGAACAAGCTGGAGAGCTGCGGATACCGGGTGGTGGGCATGACCGGCGTGGGGCAGACTCTGGTGTGGTGCCTCCACAAGGAATAGCGAGGAAGGCGCCTGCGTTCCACCTGGACGAGATCCTGCTGGTGCTCGTCTCACGCGGGACCGACAGCAAACCTGGCCCCTCAATTCCTTTCTGTTCCAGACTGCAGGCATGGGGGGAGGAGCGGTGTAGAGGCAAAACTTGACCCAAAGGCAGCGTGCCCCTCCCTGCCGCTTCACGCGGGCAGGGGAGCAAGGGACGCCCCGTCCCACGCAGAAGCGGGGTCTCTCTGCCGTCACTGGAACAACAACCTGGCAAATACCGTCCTTGTACAGGTTAATCCCCTCCTGCTGAGCTTCCTCCAGCGCACGCCACGCCAGCACACCCGCCCGCCTGTTCCTCAGGGCCGCCCCGGGGGGGTGCGGGGCCGTGAGGTCAGGGCACCCCTTCTCCCAGCCCACGGGGGCAGGGAGGGGAGGCCAAGCGTGGGTGGTGCGTGCCGTCTCATCCCCAAAACGCACACGGGAGCTCCTAAACCCACCCGGTGCTCTTTGGGAATGAGTTCACTCGGCAGCGAGGCCCGCTTCTCTCCTGAAATGACCGCGGTTAGCAGCAGCATCACCTTCACCCCCCGAGTGCCACACGCGAGCACACACGTCGTTCCCAAACCAGCCTGAGCAGCACAGAAAGGTCTTGTGAATGTTCCAGGTACGGGCTCTGTGATCTCAGCAGCGGCTGCAATGCGCCGCTGTTTGGGACTGTGTTTCCATCCTGCTGTAGGGGTAACGCCAATAAAACACTTCCCTAAAGACACCACTGTCTGCCCGTGGGTTGTTTTAAACAGTTGTCGCCAAAGCCTTGGAATCATGGAACAGTTTGGGTGGGAAGGGACCTTAAAGATCATCCAGTTC
>NW_010266908.1:16104-16876 GCF_000690775.1 Eurypyga helias | reverse complement strand
TCCAGCCCTCGGAGCCTCTCCGGGGCCTCTTCTGGCCTCGCTCCAACCGGTCTGTATCCTGATGCTGAGGGCTCCACAGCTGGATGCAGCACTCCAGGGGGGGCCTTCCAGACCCACAGCTCCCAAACCAGCTTGCGGAATTACGAGCAGCTGCACGGTTTGGTGTTCTCCAGCACCTCGCACACCCTGTCCTCTGGCCGGGCGGCTGCGCTGAGCACAGGGATTACAGGTAACACACGCGGAAGCTTACGCGGCCATTTCCCCCCGGCTCTGGAAAGGGATAAGAGCTGCAAGCACTGGCAGTTCATACTCCTCCAACAGTTTTTAAAAAAAAAAAAGGAGGTTTATTGACTTAAATTAAGAAACAGCTTTGGAAATGAAGAATGACGGGGTGGGGGGAACCCATACTCGCTCGGGCTATGTGTGAGACTCCTCCTCATCTTCCCACTTGAGCTGTTCAATAAGCTGCTGCCTCTCCGCTGCCTGGCGCATCCGCATCATCACCAGGCTCTCATAATCCCGTTCCGATACCACCGATGCCTGTGAGCAGAAAACAAAAGCAACCTGTCAAGGCCAGTACGTACCCATCCCCTCTCCACGAACCACACTCACGACGTAGGCGTTGGAGGCAGGAACGGGATTCACCACAGCATGAGCCCAGAGAAACCCGGTACGGTGCAAAGCTGCCTGGGCTACACAAAGTCACAGACTGGTTTGGGTTGGAGGGACCTCACAGCCCCCCAGCCCCACCCCCTGCCATGGGCCGGGACAC
>NW_010266908.1:15536-15985 GCF_000690775.1 Eurypyga helias | reverse complement strand
GTCCCATCTCCATCTCCCTCTTTCTGTTTAAACCCGTCACCCCTTGTCCTGTCACTCCCTGCCCTTGGGAAAGGTCCCCTTCCAGCCCTCACAACAGCCAGCTTTGCCGCAGTGATGAAAGATGGGGTGGGACACGGGGAGCCTGAATGAGCCCCGGCTGCTGGAGCTGCCCAGCGAGGAGGGGCACAGCCCAGCGCACGGCGAGGCTGGACGGGGAAGCAGGGTTTGCCTCGCTGTGGCCGGTTCCTTCAGACCGCATCCTCTGCAGGCACAGGACTGGTGCTCACGCTTCACCCGTGCTAAGGATGCTGCCGTTAAGAGACCCACCACCACCTTCTGTGGCTCAGTCATGGAAGTGGCAGCAGAGAGAAAACCACCAGGTACGTTCACAAAACCGACAGAAGAGCGTTTTAGACCTCGCAGGCTGGGGGAGACGGACTTGCGCACGG
>NW_010266908.1:12274-15318 GCF_000690775.1 Eurypyga helias | reverse complement strand
CACCCCCCCCCCGCACGTCTAAGAACCCGATTTAGTGCTGATTTAAGACATCAACAGCAAGCAGAAGGGATGGAAAGGCAGCAGAACGGCCAAGTGAGATTCCGCATGAAAATGGGGCAAGTGCAGGTTTGCTGTGGCGGCTCCTCCCGCTGCACGGCCCACAGGGAAGCCCTGACAGATGAAAAACTTGGACGAGGTAATTAAGAGACTAATAGGCCATAATTAGCATCTTCAGAGCTGCACGAATGACACGACCTTCGAGCGTGGGCGGCGCGGCACAGATTTTCCTAGGGTCTGAGAAAGCACCAGCCCCGTCAGCGGCAGCACCAGGTCTCCTCCAGGTTCCTGTCCGCTCACCAGACACTCGCTGCCGCTCGCTCGCCCGGCTGAAGCGGCCTAGGAGACACGCAGATGAGCCACCGCGCAAACCCGAGTCACACCCCGGACTGAAACTCACACCAGACCAGAGATTATTCCTGGCCTCGTCTGGGGCTGATACAAGCCGGGAGGTGGCAGGAGGGAGAGCACCAGGGGAAGAGAAGCAGTTTGTTTCGCGGCGGGTGCAAGTCGACATTCGCGCTGACGGTTCTCGAGCGATCCCTGTGCCTTTGGGGGAGCTCGCTGCTTCTCCTCAGGCAGAGTGTGGGCTGCTGCTCTGCCGCTCCACACACCTACTTCCTGCAATCCTGGCAATTACCAATAGTGTAAACCCCAGTTTCTGACGTGGCTGACTCAGCAAGGGCTTGGCTCCAAACAAATACATCCGCACAAGGAACTGTAGCCTGGGAAGCAGTGACAGGAGGCACACGAAGAGAAGGCGGCATCGTGGATTTCTAGCGTTCCGGATCCAAGCTGGCTGAATCGTTCCCTGACTTGCTTCTCCCAGCGTCCCAGCACACCCGTGAATGTGGTAGTCCCAGTTCTCCAAGTGCTCCAGCAGCTTCTCTTCTCCGCCCGCTGGACTCGGGTGTTGCTCCGGCACAGCGTAAGTCTACTTTGCATCCTATTTTCCTAACATTTGTCTTTTCCATCTTCATTTTGTTGCTTTTTTACATTTCCATTCGACTATTTCCTTGGTTTCCTTCAGTGCGACTGAGTCACCGTCTCCCTAACCACCCACTGAGATTTTTATACTGTGCCCCTCACCGGGAAGGTGGCTGGTTACCATGGTACCCAAGTGCCCTTCTGTTCTAGATGCTAGATGAAATCTGTTCTCATGGTGACTGTGTGCCTTGGCTGTTCTTCACCAGCTCCTTTCTGCAGCAGATTTAATAAGCTCAGACACCGCCATTCCTTCTCTACTGAAGACGGAGACTCCTTAATATCCAAGACGGGACAAGTGCTCCCTAAACACAGGGACGTAGTGTGAAGTTTGCATTTCCTGCAATACCTGCCTCTCTGTTTTCCTTCCAGCTACAGGAACGGGGAAGGAAGAGGTTGTTCCTGTTGTGTGGCTTGCTGCTGATCCTGCGATTTAAGTCCGACACCTGACTGAGAAGAGTCAGCAGTTTCCTCCTCCTCGTTGCCTTGCAGCAGCATGGATACGTGGCGGAGAGGATCCATTAAGTCCACCACGTTCTTCAGACGTTTCTCACTCAGGAGACACAAAAAGCTGGGCAACCAGGTCATCATCTTGAACCAGAACAGCCACACTCTGGACAGCGATGGACAATGCCAGAAGAGGGAATGCTTGAGGGATCTGAAGGACAAGTCTGATTACCTGTCATGTCAGAGTGAGCAAAACCTAGCCAAGGCACAAGCACCTCCCAAGCCCCCCCGGCTGTACCTGGACAGTTCCAGCTGCCCTAACATCATTGATCACACAGATTCTCATTCCGACATCTCCTTTTCCGGTGCTGCTCATCAATACCACAAAGCCACTCAGACTCAGTTCCACAAGGATCAGGCTACAGACTGCGGGACCACAGAGACGGGTTCCCAGAACGGCACCACTCTTCCCGACCTGTCCGATCCCTTCCTGTCCTTCAAAGTGGATTTGGGGCTATCGCTTCTCGAGGATGTTCTGCAGACCCTCAGGAAACAGAATCCGAGAGATTACGCCATTTGAAGGTATTTATCACCTAATGTACCACATGTACTTACTGCTGCTGCCAGTGTCTGTAATCCTAGCAGGGGGATACTGCAGCATTCCTGTTGTGTGTGGCCCGTTTCGTCATCCTGCCTCACCCTCTGCAGACTGTCCCTGTCCTTGCCAAGGAGCAGAGCTCACAGGCTCCGTGCTCCGATGACAGCACTGGCTGCTGGAACCCCGGGGGCAAGTTTCCATTCTCCACACTGGGAATTTCGCACTCTTGACTGTGCGTCTCCCCCTCACGGAAGAACGGCATCGTTGGGCGAAAGACTTGTTATTTTGGGGCCGTGGCTGCGTCGCTGCGGAGCACGGACAGAAAGGGATATGGCGTACATCACTGGCGGATAAGCAGGCAGCTTGCAAGGGGACAGTAGCAGTGCATCTCAAAGCCATAGCTACGGCAAGGGTTAAGAGACAGAAACCGGTGTTTCTTCTCCCACCACGTCTGGATGTGAAAAATCAAAGCTGTTCCTCCTTTTATTTTTTTTCCCTTGTGGGTTTCTTCCCCTGAACTCAAGCGCAGTTGGCACCCCCAGCCTGCAAACAGGTAAGCACCCACGCAGGCTCGTAACGCATCAACAGCGGTTTATTTGCCCCACCAGCTGGGCAAGAAATTTCTCTAGGTACTGCTGCCGGAAGCATGCACCCATCTGTCAGCTGTACAGACATGAAGAATAAACGTATCTGTGACCGGAAGCGTCTTGTTGCCTCATTTCATTGGTAGCAAGAGCACAGGTCCCTTGTCGCAGTGACCAACACCTGGCCTCTCTGGCCCTTCAGGTTTTCTGAGAGGGGGGGGAAGCAGAGTGGCTCTGGCTGGCCAGAGCGGCGGGTGCTTTGTCCTCCCGAGAGCGCATGCAGCGTGGGTCAAGACCCGGCGTGGAGACAACCGCTCGTCACACCACGGGCTGGACGGCGGGAAGGGCTCCGTGCCCCGCTGAGCAGTATCGGG
>NW_010266908.1:10524-12229 GCF_000690775.1 Eurypyga helias | reverse complement strand
TGTTACATAGCTAGATACTAGGGTTCTTATTAAAAATTAAAACTTAGAGAAGCAAAACCTCCACGCACCTGGAAGCCAGCTACAGCAAAGTGCACAGAGGCGTTTCAGAGAAGGCGCAGATGGCTCAGCCCGCTAGACTGGCTGTAAAGTCAGATCCTGGGAGACAAACTCTGAAACCTCCAAGGAGCTGAGGAAGGATGCATCAGTGCCAGCTAGAAGGCTTTCCTCAGCGCTTTAACAGGGCTGAGAGGATGGCCCAAAATGAATGGGGAGCGCTGGCAGGGAGATCCCACTCCCGGTGCAAGGAAGGCCTTTCCCAGGAGCGCTTCACATTGCTGCCATGGTAAGACACGCTCCTCACAGCACTGTACGGCTGCTGCGTGCTCTGAAGCTCCCAGAGCTTCAGCAATCAAGTCATTGCTCTCAAAGAGCCTGGAGTAACACTGGCCAACCCAAGGCTGCTGTAATCCAGGCACAGCTTGCTCGTTTGGCCCCAGCAGCAGCCCAGAACTGCTGGATAACACACACCCGCTGCTGTAGAGGAGGCAAGTACCTTGCAACTCACTGCCTCCTCACAGCACGACTTTTCAACAGTCACCCTTGCCTTCACCTGGGAGCTGCTTCCAAAGCTCCCCCGGTCTAATTAAGCGTGCGGCTGCCCTGTATTTGAAGGCTTTGGTGCTCAGCCCCTGGCTGACTGCCCCAGGCAGGGAGCAGACACGGCTCCAAAGCGGACGAGTAGTGAGTGCGTTGCCATGAGAACGCTGCAGGTCTTCCGCTGTTTTCCGAAGCAGAGCAGGGAAGGAGATGCATTTGGAGAGTGGGAGCAAACCTGGGGGCGGATTCAGACAAAAATAGGAGCAACCCAGAGGGAGCAGCAACTAGGAAGCGAGGGCAGCTTAAATCAGAATGACTAGTGCAGCCTGAAATCAAGAATGGGGACCCTGATGGCTGGGAAGCCAGACTGGGTATGAAAGGATGAGGCAAGGAGGACGTTAAGTCAGGGGCAAAAGATACCCGAAAGGCCTCGTTTTGTGTAGTCTGGACTCGAAGAGCTGAGGACAAAGAAGGTAAGTCAACTAGAAGCAGTATAGCCAAGAGGAGCTATTCCTGAATTACAGATTTGGGAAGCAGCATCAGGATTTGGGGAGGGTCTGGAGTAGGAAGTAAAAGCAGGAACCAGAGCAGCTTGGAGGCCTTAGCCCGGACAACAAGCCTGCAACGTAAGCAAAGAAACCGCAGCCACTTACACACAAAAGCAGGAGAAAGGACAAGCACAGGCAGCGCAATTCCTGGGAAAGGGTGCGAGTCACTGCCCGTAACTCCTCACCATTACAGCTAACATGGGATTTGTCAACTGGTGTGACCTGGGGGAGCTGGGACGTGGATTTGACTGGTGTGCCGGACAGAAGGGAGTCACCACCTCCACGCAGCACAGCACCACTTGCTGCTTTTGCCTGCCGCTCCACCAAGCTAATCCTTCGCAGCAGGCAGACGCTGCAGTTCCACACTAACAAGCGTTGGCCGTGGAAATCAGCCAAGATAAACTCAGGCAAAAGCCAGGGCTTTTTAAACCTATGGAGCCAAGAATCCACCACCCAGCTCCTACCACACCAGCAACCCCCTTAGGTACAGGGCCAGCCTGCACTCTCTGCTGGTGAGGGATACTCCAATACATTGGACTGGATTCTGCCCCCCCCCCCCC
>NW_010266908.1:1263-10475 GCF_000690775.1 Eurypyga helias | reverse complement strand
CCCCCCCCCCCCTCCAGTTTCCAACACTCTGGCCAACTCCGAGAGCTTGCTGTGCTGCTGTGTCTGCAAGGCTCTCCCTGGTTCTACGCTGTGCAGACCTGCTTGGCTCCCGGGCTACGACGCTGTAACTGCCTCTGCCCAGGATTTCTGGGTGACTACGCTGCTCAGGCCAGGCTGTGCAGACAGGGAACACACGTCCCAAGTGAAAATATACACCACTAACAAACCTAGGCAAACATCAGGGCATTCTGAAGTACAAACACCTCCACTGTAAATACAGTAGTTGGAGAAAGTCAGGAGAGTGAGTGCACTGAACAATCTCACAAGCTGCTACAATACTGAGGCAGCAACACACAGGGCTGAGACAGACACAGACTGAGGGAACCTGTAGAGCATGAGGCGGGAGCTCCCTCAGCAATTAGATCTTTTTGATCTCTGTACCACAGGGAAGGATCGGTGTCACATGAAGTGTGGAACTGAAATAACCAGAGCAAAGGCTCTCAGGTCCCTGCACAGCCAAGGAATTACTAACTAGAAGAGAAGACACGCAGAGCACAAGATAAATTCCGAGCTAGAGAGTGAAGTGTAGCGTAACGCACTTCAGAAGTGGATGTAGTTCTGGCTCCAGAGGGCCAAGGGGTAAGGGTCAGCCAGCACTTTCCTGCTGCATGTCCTCAGACTGGTTATGTTTTAACCACTAGATGTGACCTTGTGATTGGAATACATCTGCTATCCAAAAGGAACAGCTTCAGAAGGATTATCTGGTGGAAAAAGCAGGAAGCAGCTAAGGACTGGCAAACACCTTATACTCAAAGAGTCTACTGAGCTGTACAACCCTGCTGAAGAGGCACCAAAACCAAACAACTAGGCCTCTACAAGGTTATCTGATTTGATATTGCTTTCTTCTCCCTCCTGCAGACCCTAAGAAATCTCATCCTGTTGTGAGGAACATCCTTCTTTTTCACTTGGAAGAAAGAGAGGGAGATTGCACAAAGATCAGTCACGCAAACAGCCTGTGTTCTGTACTGCTCTCAGGCAAAAGTTCCTTTCTAAAAAGCCACTGCTTCAGCATAAAAAGGCTTATCAGAAAGCCAGGCCTTTCATTAACGGCTTCTTTGCAGCTCTGCTGACAATCAGCATCTCTTCCCATAAAAGCAAAGCATGCTGTTAAATTCAGGTTGCTATAGAAACAGACCTAAGTAAGAGCAGCCTGTGTCTCCTTACCTGTGAAGTGCTAGGCTGGCTACTGCTGCCAGGAAGGACAGTGCTGGGATTGATCCGGGGCTGGCCCTCCAGCCAGGAAATCTTTAGAGGATTATTTATCAGGCCAACTTCGTTCTTCACAGCCATCTCCTGCCAACGACAATAATTCTCCCATCATCACCCCAATTTCTGACCACACTCCCTCGCAGCTCACTAACAACCACGGGAGTTTCTCTGTCCCAGCCTGGCATCAAGGCACAAAGATTTCACAGCTGCCCTACACAAGAAGCACACTTCTAGGTCTGTAACTGCATCAAGCAGATAAAACATATCCCTGCCAGGACTTCTGATAAACAGGTCACAGACAATTCTGGGTTTTTTGATTATTTGGACATGTGAGTAAAAGATCAGGTGTCGAGGAAAGAACAGTGTAAGTTTAAGTTGGTGGAACTTCTAAAATTAAGGGTAACTGGTGATTTCTGGGTCCACAGCCACATGAATTATTATAACTCATAGTGAGTCAGGACATTTTGTTTTCTTTTGAACTGCAAATGCCTAATATAACCTCCAAAGCTCATTAAGCCCATCTCCACAATGGGTAATTCACCTTCAGTGAGAGCTGATTAGCTCAGTGCCTGCTCTTTAAAGTAGTGTCTCTCTCCTCAGCCTTTTACATGCACAGCCTGGTTGTTTATGTGCATGATCTGCTCCGGGTTTATGCCTCCAGCCTTGCCACTCCCCTCATGCATCTGCACCTCCAGACTCTCATTACCCTCCTCCACTGCCTTAATGAGAAGGCAGCGTCTCGAGGCCATCACTCTGCTAGCCCGTCCCTTCTGCAACACTCCTCCTTGCCCACCCTCCATGACCCCCACCCGGGGCCTCTGCCAGACTTACAGCCGCCTTAACCGTAGCAAATTCCACCACTGCACTCCCAGTCTTCCTACTGGAGATCAACAAATTGAGCACATCGCCATACTGGTAAGAGAAACAAAGAAAGAGAAGTTAATTACAGACCCAGCAGAGAAGTCAAGCTCCCCTACGGAACAGAGAGAAAACATGTGTTTTCTCAGACACAAGGCTGGAGCCGTCACCCTTTCTGTCTCGCACAAGGCTCCCACTGAGCCCAACCTGCCATAATTTGTGTCCCTCCAGGAAACAGTTCTGGGGAGGCAAGGAACTGCACGCTGCTTCCCGCAAGCCCTGGCGCAAGCAGGCTGCTCAGCTCAGTCAGAGCTACAGGAGATACTCGTGTGAAAGGAAAACAGAGATCACACGCTGGGATTAATCAGATCAAAGGCTTGTCTGTTCCTGCCTCCAAACCTCCCACGGCAGCCAAACACGGTGTTTTAGTGCAGGCAAAAGCGCACCGGAACCACTCGGCCCGACTTTTACACAGGGCACGAACCGTTCAGTGGGAAGGGTCTGCAGTCGCTGTGTTTTGGCTGGGGGCGAGACAGACATGCGAGCTGGGGATCGCTCACAGCTAAGGGATCGCGTTGATCAGCTCCCAAACCTGCATGGGGGAGCAAGCTGGACAACGGAGACGAAAACGAGGCACTCCAGTTTGTATGCAGCTTCCCAGAATTTGTCCTTTCTTACACCACCGACAGCAGGGGAAGGTCAAGTAGGAGGAAAGCGTCAGGGGGGATCAAGTAGTAGGAAAGTGTCAGACAGGACCTTTTGCAGGATCCGCAACAGAACGTCCTTCGAGTATCCCCCCCTCGTCTCATCTTCCTGCGCGCATTTCCATTTTAGCTGGGAAGTAAACAAGAGGAGTTGATGTTCTCCATTTAAACACACGTTGCCACGCTCAACGCGCCTCCTGCCACCTGCACATTAATCACGTCTGCTGTTTACAGCCACGCTCCCAGAACTGCCAAGACGGTGATTGCAACATGGGAACATGCAATGGGGACATGTTATTTGGGGTACAGAGAGAAACACTGCTCACTGGAATAAAAAAGATCATGCTTGAAAGCAAACTGATGGCTGGACCAGGCAGATGTTCCCCCATGCCTAAAGCACAGAGAACTCAATTTCAGGCTCAAAACTCTAGACCAGACAGAAGAGAGAGAAGAGAAGGGTCTTACTTTGAGTTTGGGAGTTATTCTGCCTTCTGCTCCATTCCTTGTTTGCTTGCCTAAAGAGAGGAAAGGAACAAAAGATGGAAAGGACGTGGGTGAAAACGCCTCAGCTGAAGAGCACTAGCACAAAATTCACCCCGAGAACGTACGCGTGGCTATAGCAAACGCAGTTCTGGGTTCCCACCAGACCGTTTCAGCCCCCAGAGGCCTGTGTGACACTACCATCAGGAGCTGTACTACAGACCGAGTATCGGGTGTCAGCGTTTCTCCCTTCTGCGATGCCCACACTTGCCACAACCAAGGCCAGAAACAGTTACGTAAAAATACAAGCAGGAGACCTGTTAGATTCTGTGACATTTCACCCTGCGAGGGGGGTGTGCTGGGGGGAACGAGCACCAAACCTTAAGAGCAGACAAAAAACAAGGCTAAGAATTTAATTTGGCCCGGCAACTAAATACTTGATAAGATGTGCTTTCATTACAAAGATCTCAAAGTGGTTTGCACTAAGCCAATGCTCAACATCCTCCTCAATTCCTGGTCCTTAAGAAAGGCTGGGTGGGCTGAGGGACTCACAGTCATAAAGGAAAACCCTGGCAACCCCAAAAAGAGTTTCTGCATCTTCACCTCTGGTGATGGTGGTTTTTTAACTCATTAAATCAACATTTTTCTGGGGAGAAAGCAACAGGTCTTACACTGTAGCCTCTGCCAGACTGAAAGGGGTAGGAAGCAAGAAACAAAAATCTTCCCATTGAACTGAAAACCTGAACAGCACTTGAAAAGCAGAACAGAACTTCCCGAAACACAGAACTGTATACAGATACAGAATATTAAAAACTGGAATTCACTATAGGGATGTGTGTATGGGAGCGAGGTTCAGGAATACCAAGGGATGAAGTTCTGGGATTCTGGAAAAACCCCATCCCTTCCTGTACAAAGGGGACTAACTACAGCTACTGAACAGCCCGCAAGAATACAGGACAAACACGGCAACTGCCTACTGCTGCAGGCAGCACAGAAGGCAGGTGCTCCCCAGTTCCTGACAGATCTGCTGTTGGCCTTTGCACAAACCTGGAGCGAAGGCAGTGTACACCCACGGAACGCGACAGAATCAAGCTCCACAAAGTAAAGGTTCGGCCACCACAGAAAACAAAACCTTATGCTCCACGCCGAGTCTCTTTTGGGTGACAGCTACTAAGAACTTTCAAGGGAACACAGAAGCAGTAACCCAATGACAACTTATTTTCTGCACACTTGAATCATCCCCTTTTTTGAGTCTGCAACTCTGGCTGCTTTGTGACAGTGAGCAGGACTTCAGGCTCCCCCCAGCATAACTGGGGGGCTCCACATCCAGATTCAAGGCTTTACGACATCTAACACATCAGTGCAGCTCCTTGTCACTAAAGAGCAGCACGCCACGTACAAGAAAGCAACCCCAGAGACACTAGTCTTTCCACTCATGCCTGAAAAAGATGCCGGGTAGGATCCTGTATGCGGCAATGTCACCATGCCAGATGGTGGCACCTGTACGCCGGCTGTGTCTGCAGAAGAGCTGGGGCCCCACGCGCCTCTCGCCTGGCTGAGGGCTCCGATCTCATCTCTTCTCACCTCGGATGTGCTGCTCTCTTTCAAGCCGGATCTGTTCTTGAATGAGTCTCTGCTGCTCCTCAAGCTGACGGGAGCCTTCTTCACGCAGGCGTATAATCTACAGCAGAGGCAGGACAACGCGGATAACTTGGGGCACGCAGTTCCATGGTTAGTTCATGTCAGCTAAAGAGTGCCAAGGAGAGCTTTCATCTTACACCCATCCCCTGGGACAACCCTTCTGCTAGCTCCCCCCTCCCGCCAGCTCCAGCCCGTGTATCAGGGCCCTCACATTTCCAGTGACATGGCCCCTATCAGTCAGTATATAACCAAGCTAGCTGTTACTGTCTGCTACCAGAAAACAAACCCCCGAGATGGACCCGTTTGCCAGACTGCTACAAGATACCTTCCACACGCCTCTCTCCCGCAGAGCCCATTAACCCAGAAGGCTGAAAGACTGCTACACATAGGTTTGCTGCATCTCATAAGATGGTGTTCATTATGACTGCCAAGACTTCCAGCAATTCTTCTCGAAAGAAGCAAAGAAATCTAAGAATTTATCATTACTTCTTGTTCTAATGATCTTGTTATCCTGATGTCCTCCTCTTCACCCTCACGGGTCTGGGCTTCTCGTTCTCTGGCTTCAAGATCTGCCGAGAAAGAAGCAAAATTAAAACAATCCAAAGAGAACTTTCACTGCTGACACCACTACCCAGAAGCAGATGGAAAGATCACAAACTTGGCTAAACCTACACCAATTTCAAAGCAGAGTCCCGATAGCTCTGCTACCCAAAACCCCCACCCAGAGCAGGCCCCTCCCCAGCTAGGGCTGTGGCATTTCAGATGGCTCCTGTCTTGTACTGGGCAGAAAGAAACCCCAGCCATCTCCAAGGGACAGCAGGTTCATCCATGGCGAGCCCCAGCAGCAGAGGAAACGCAACCACCCAGCTAATGAAGACTTCAAGCCAAGGGAAAACGAAGATTTGGTTTTATTACCAAGCTTTACTTTCTTTCGCTTCTCGTCGAGTTTGTGTGTCCTTTCTGCTGCTTGCTTCCTCGCTTTTCTCACTCTGTCATATGCCACCTGCCACAGAACCAACACAATTAGCGTCTTCCACGTGAAGCAGAAGAGATACAACAGAAAGCTGGGAATAAAGACGAGACCAGGTATGGAAGCACAGTAAGCAGAGGTGCTGCAGCTTCTGCTCCTTGCTAGCTTTCTTCCTCAACGTGCTGGATGTTAACACAATATCCTGAAAACATGACTAGAGGCCCGAGGATCTCCAGACGGAGTGCCTGCAAAGTGCTCTGGAGGGAAAGTGTGACCCATCTGCACAGGTGGGAAAAACATTTTGGTTTCCTGCACACGCCAGAGGCAGCTTTAGGGACGCTGGTAAGATCCGGCTTTCTTTAGGGCAAAGTTTCACAAGTTAAAAGTCTATTTTATGTGAAAGATTTATTCACAAGAGAGATGTCTGACTTGCACAAACATATCAGACCAAAGACGCTCAGAACTCTGGGAGCAGTGACACAGCACTACAGAGACCTCAGAACTGGGGTAAAGTGACAGTTTCACTGGCACCTGTTTAAAGCAGCGGGTAACCTGCTCATCTGCCCACGCAGAATCTTTCTGTGGTAGGTAAAGCACAGACCAACACAAGTGCTCAAATTTTACTTGTTGAGTAGTTGTACAAGAAAGCACCACTCTTGTTTTATAGACTAGAAAAGCTGGCATTTTTCCTTCCTGCAAGGGTTTGCTAAACACTCGTTCCTTTTTAAAATGTGGATGCCAAAAGCTTCATTGTCCCTTGGAGAGGGGGTTAAAAGCTTTGCCAATGTTTGAAGAGAGGAGAGTTATTTCACGTTTTTACATCTTATGTGAAATTTTACTATGCCTTCTCCCCCAAGTTTATCTGGATAGAGCTACTTGCTCACTTTCAGTTTGTTTTTATTCTTTCCCCTCACGTGCTCAGGTTACTTTCAGGCCTGGAGCAGCAGGCACTCAACGACTTCACCACACCAAGAAGAGTCTGAGCTACATCTGGCAGCCTGCAAAGTGCCTGCAGCAAAAGGACAGAGATCATGGCTATTACTGAGCTTTTCTGTTCACAAGTCTTCTGCAGCTCATGAAAGAAACGCAGTGAGCCTTAGCAACCACACTAGGTAGTATTTGTTTGTCAGGCCCTGACTTCAAGGGAACTGCAACTGCACCGCTGTCATGGGAATTTAATACAGTCCCTATCAGCAGTGGCCATAATTTTTTTTTTTTTAATAGGGTATGTCCCACGTTATTAAAGACAGTCTCTCACTCTGGCAGCCAACAGAGCTACTCCCAGCACATCAAATCAGAAAAAAGAACGTTTGTTCAAGTTCTTATCTGGTTCCTACTGTTTGACCTCACAGAGCACTACAGGGAACACCGGATAAGACTTGCACTCCTGAAGGCTCAATCAAGAAGAGAGCAGGACAGCCAGGAGGAGTTTTCACTCGTTCCCCAATGTGCTTGCAGAGAGTAACACCACACAGTCCCGACACCCCCAGGGGAATGGCATCCTTACCCTCGCTGCTGCATCTGTTAACACGGCTAAGGCCTGCGACAGCTGGTGGAAGACTTCCGCTGGGAATTAGAAGAAAAAAGGGTAAGATGCAGAAAACCATGCTAGTGGCCTGAGGATGAACCAGGAAAGACAATCCCTTATGGAAGAGACCTGCAGAACATCAGAAAGAAGAATAATCTTTCCAAAGCATTTGTAAGCCAGCATATAGCCAGGATCTGCCCAACCCAAAGGACAACATTGGTTACATAAACTGCAGCAAATTAAGAAACAAAACCCGGAACCATTTCATTCTAATAGAGATCCTGAATACATGAATTCAGCAGAACACCAACAGCTTTTCAGCCCAAGATTTAAACTTTGTGTATTTACACCAATACTGCCGACCCCCTTCCTGGAGGGATACACACACTAGCTGGAGGCCTCCCCACACACTTCCAATCACCCCCCAGGCTTCTGCAGGGATCAAAACCTCTAGCTTTCCTCTCATTGCTGCCAAAATCTTTTTTCCTAGCAGACAAAGTTTCTCTGTACTATGGTTACAAATTTTCCAGCCTGTAAGACTGTATGTAGCCTATCAAACTGGAAAATGCAAGATACAGGATGTTTATTTTGAGGTGACTTGATGAACAGCATCCTTCTAGCTACCACTGGTGCTCACTGCTACCTGGAGCTACAAAACTTCAGCGGCGTAGCTGCAGAAGCCAGCTCTTGCGACCAGTTCAGGTATATTCAGTTCCACTAGTATGATTCATAAGTTGCCATTGAAGTTTTGACTCCTGAGAGGTACGAATAAAAACCAGTGACTCGCCAGTAAACACCAGGGACAGCACAGCCAAAGGTCCGGGATTCAAATACCACAAGGGAAGATTTTTGGAGCTGCAAATAAAACTTCAGCACTGACCTAACACGGATGTTTCTAAAGCCAACATGTACGCATTCAACCTTCAAACGCAGAGCGCTCTACTCGTGCCAAACGTAACTCTCAGCCTCCACATGTACACTCCGTGTGACACACACCCAGGCATTCCTTTAATTACACACAAAGACAGATGTGAAGTCAAGCAAAGCCGCTTCCAGGAGTCTGCACGTGTGAAAGCAAACACGAAGAGCTGGTTCTGTCTGCACAGCCCCGTCTTACCTGCTCTGGGATTGTCTGGGTTCTTATCCGGGTGACAAGTCAGGGCCTTCTGCCGAAACGCTTTCTTAACCTGCCAGAGCCAGAGTTGAGATTTGCGGGTTGGTGCTGTTTAGTCTGTGTTGAGAAGCAACTTGGGGAAAAGAACAAAACCCCACAACCATGAACCACTGCAGAGGCAAAAAATTACTATTCAGAGGGTTTCTGGTGGTTTGTTTGTTTGTTTTATTAAACTACCTCCGTCAGAAGACTGTGGTTGAATCAACATTCATTTGCATGACTCGATGTCCCCCAGGCATGAGCAAAAATAAGGACCTTTGGAGTGCAAGTAGCTCCATTACCCCTGCAAACTGAAAGGTAAAACAGCCTGCAGCAACAGCATGAGACCCCTGAAAAGCTCAGTTTCCAACCCCCGTGTACTGACCCGTCCTTTTTAACCACGCTGTACTGTGAGGGTAAGCATTTGGGCCCTGGACACTTACGCAGACATATTTTGAATGAGTCTCAACTTTCCAAAGCCCAAGTTTTACTTCTAGATACACGGTCTGACAACAGTCAAACCTCATGGTCATCAGAGGAAAGCGTGATTCACCCAGGCAGTTTTCTAGACAGAGGGATACTGTGTTCTTTACAGCTGTTAGGGACAGC
>NW_010266908.1:0-1215 GCF_000690775.1 Eurypyga helias | reverse complement strand
TGAAGAATTCTTGACCAAAGACTGTTTAATCTCATCTACACTTCAAAGAAAAAAATTACAACTTTATGAATTAAGTCACTACAGAGAACAACCTGAGTTCCCTTTGTCAAGGAAATATCTGCACTCAAGAAAGGGAAGGAAGAAAAGCTCTGGGCTCTGCTGCCAAGCAGTCCTCAGCGGAGTGCCAGAAGAGGTGGCCCTGCACCATCTGGTGGACAAAGCTCTTGGAGGGGAACTGTGCGGCCAAAAGCCTTTTGGGCTGATCCCACCTCCTGCCCAAGCAAGACTCCAGTTAGGAGAGAGGCAAGTCTCACCACCATCAGTCACCACCCTTAGAATAACAATTCGACTCAGCAAGTGCACACAAGGCTTCTCTGAGCAGTGAGCTTCAGTTACTTTTAACAGTCTTGCTCTCCTCTGTTCGCCACGCTTCCCTGAGTACAAAGGGTCTTCGGGTTGTTGCACCAAGGGTTAACACTGTGACACTTGTCTGCTTTTAAATCACATCCAACTTGTAACTTCCTCATCATTTTTTCCGCAGTGAAAAGCTCAGCAGGGAAGCTGAGGTCACCCAGTGTCTTTCATTCAAACCTGGGCAGTACATTTGTGCTTAGGACACATGGCATTCCCAGGCAGCCTCAGACACATTTGCTGGTTAAGCCCAGCCTGTAGCTTCCAAGTTTCATCCTATTACCCTTCTACTGCTCTTCACCGCTAAAGGAAAACAAAGTTTTTCTTCCACATTTAATTTGTTGAGGAATCAGTAGCTTTACTCAGAGCCATACTGTCCTTGAACAGTCCCTTTCCCTGCTCCCAGCTCAAGTCTTCTGTGTTTAGTCTTAACTGCTAAATTCATAGAATCATAGAATGGTTTGGGTTGGAAATTAACAGACACGTGTAATTCCAAGCCCACAAAAAAATTAACTCAGGGGAACCTACACTACCAAGACCCACCTCCAATAGCTGTATTTTTGGTAAAGACAGGAGCTTTCGTTCTGAAGGCACACAAACAAACACAGCAAGAGAAACATCACCTGCGGCTAATTTTGCAGTTCTTTACAAGGGATTTCATCCTCTTGCAAAGCCAGGTCTCACCCCACTGGCTCAAGAGGAGGAGAGGGAAGGGTAAAGCCGAGCGCAGGAAACCCCAGCGCCAGAACGATGGGCTTTCCCACTCAGCGAGAGCCAGGGCGCGGCGGCGCCCACGGCAGCCAC
>NW_010266907.1:13997-21361 GCF_000690775.1 Eurypyga helias | reverse complement strand
CTGGTGTCCCAAAGGGGGTTCTCCATCCCTCACCGAGCGGCGCGGGTGTGAGTGTCCTGAAGAGGTGTCCCCCGAGCTGCGACAAAGGGGGCGGGTGTTCCCCTCTCCCACCCGCCCGGCCGCCGCGGATCCCTTTCCTGGCGCTTTGGAACCAGAGGGCAGGTTTCCCCCAGGAGAAGCAAGAACGGCGCCCAGAAAGCCAGAAGGCGATGGATGGATCGCGCAGGCGGTACGCGTGTCCCACCCCGAAATGGTGGGGTAACCCGTGGGGCAGCGCTTCGGCTGAGAGGGACAGTGACCTCTGGAAAGGCTGCAGGTCAGGCAGACGGATCTGGGGAGTGAGCCTCGCTCTGGCCTTGCATTAGTCATGTCAAGGGTGAATAACGGGTTTCCCCAACACCAGGGTCTCGGGAGGAGCCCAAGTGCTTTCTCCATTTTCCACAGATGGTGTAGGGCTGTGGAACGTAACTGGATTTCAGGGGATCGGCTTGAAGTAAGATTAGTCAGGATTACTTTAATCTTGGTAAAGTCGTAAAATTTTACAGTGATTATCTTAAAAAGTGATCTTTTATGATGTGTTCGCTAATGGTTTGGTCCTCTCCAGCGGGCTGCTTTGGGTAACTCTGGAAGGCAAGTGAGCTGGCCGACTTCTTGCTTTTGGAGATGCCTGTGGACTCCTTCAGCAGATGCCCTGTCTTCTGAAGCTGTTAAGGTTGCTCTATCTTGGCAGTTACTGCTAAACTAATAGGCCATAAGCGGTACTTTTGGAGGTACGGACTTTATTAAGCGGTTGAAGTTTCCGTAATTTGTCCTGCTAGACGCAACATGGGCTTTTCTGGGTACAGAAAAATCTTTAGCAATTCTATATGCATACATTTAATGTCAAAACCAATCAAATGCTTCTTAGGGAAGGGTAACAGACCTGTAAAGTGACATCCTCGGGGAAAAAAAAAAAAGAAGTTGTGGTTGCGTTGGTGTGGAGGGCAGTGACCATATGCAGGGGATTATTCTGGGGTGACAACGGAAATACTGCAGTCCCACAATGCGTGTGCGGTACCAGTTGATGCAGGTGCTGTCATGAATCACGCTATCCTTTCTCATAAGCGTGGTGGCTTTCACTTGCAGACTTTTGGGTTTTATCCACCTCCGTTCACGTGTGAGGTGTAATTTGGAAATGGTTTCATGCTGGTGCGCGTGGCGATAAAGGAGACGAAGAGGTTTTTCTTGCGGTCCAGCCCCCAATAAAGAAGCGTTCTGTCTTGATTACGCCTGGCCCGACTGGAGGAGGAAATATCCATGGCAGCCACCTCAGGAAATAATTCAGTCTTTGTTGGGAACAAATATCATTATGTTCAGTAAACACTGTCAAAGATGAAATCTTAACGGAATATCTGGTTCGTTAGCTAGGTCAGCTGTTCACTGTGATATATATGAGGGTGGGTAACACGTGCTTCTTCATCGTTTTCTGGGAAATGGTATTGTTACTGCTAGATTTATGTTTTGGTTTGGACGGCTTTACTTCTTGGAAGCTGCTCAGGTGATGAATACTAGTTAAACAGTAGAGAGCCGGCTCAGGACGAGCAGTGCTCCGGCATATTTCTGGAGAGCTGGCAGAGCCCCAGGAATATGTCCAGAAGTGAAGGCCTGCGTGCCCTGCATCCTGCTGGGCAAGACAATGCTGGCCCGGGTGAGGTGGGCTTGTGTCTTGGGGCACGCTCCCTGCCACGCCTGGAGACAGGCCGTGCGTTGGTACAGCTTGGGCATGTTGGAACCAGGAGTTCAGTCATGACTGCTTCTCTGCAGCGTGCTAGTGCGCACTTCGTTGGGTCATGCAAACGCGTGTTTGCTCTGCTATTAGCTGCCGGAAAGTTTGTTAAGCTAAAGATAACAGAATAATTCA
The DNA here is from genome assembly GCF_000690775.1 of Eurypyga helias. Classification (NCBI taxonomy): domain Eukaryota; kingdom Metazoa; phylum Chordata; class Aves; order Eurypygiformes; family Eurypygidae; genus Eurypyga; species Eurypyga helias. Next base: position 19,461 of record NW_010266907.1, on the reverse strand, counting down.
TCTTCCCATACAACACCCTCCTCCCTCTGCTTGTGCTGAAAGCTCTAGCCAGCAAATGTAAAATTCCTTCTGAGACGCTACCAGCTTAAAATCGTGTTTAATTTTTCATAGCTAATCTCGGGCAGTATCCTTTCCCTCTCTGCACTGTAACCCTGGGCAATTTTTAATAACACCAAGGCATTAAAGAAGCAAAGATGAGAAGTTCTGCTGTATTGTTCCTTTAATGTTCATAACCTTGAACCTTTTTCTGCTTACAGCAGCAGACAAGAATGGCACAGACAGTAATACTGAAGATCTTGTAGCAGTGTTACAACTGTGTACCTTTAACAAAAAAAAAGTATATTGTCCCTTCAAATATTATGTTACATTTTTTCTGCTGATCTTGAAAGATTTCAGAGGATCTTTTGGAGAGGCGAGATGATTACTATAGAGAGTTTTCAAAGACAAAATGCAAGTGGAGAAGTGGCTGTTTAGGAAGGGAACGGGAGAACACAGAGGTAATAGCAATAATACAGGCAGTTGGAGACGGGACCTTCCTTTCCAGTTGAAGACTACCACAGACGTGTATATCCACTGCTCCTGAAAGCATATTCAGAAGCTGGGGAGACAAAGCCCTTCCCCAGGTAATGTGCCTGTGGAATCTTGCTTCTGCAAGGCACCATTTGAGGTAAAAGTGCTTGTAGAATTCAGAGGGAGAGGTTAAGTATTTATTTACCCTCATTATCAGAAATATCTAAACAGATAATAATAAATAATAATCCTTATCCTAAAGAGCTTTTAGTTTCCAAACTAAACTGAATTGAAACAGTGGAAATGTGTTAAGATCTGCCCTCAGTCTTTAAAAGCCTATCTCCTTTTGGGCGAGGAAGGGCATCTGCTCTCCGATAGTAAGGATTACATGGGTACTGAAGACTTAGACGGGGACAGTCTTGTTTAAGGCTGTGAGAAAAGTTTAGGTAGAATCATTGGTTTAATTATGTGCATGTTGTGGGGTCTTTTGGGTGCTTTCTGATACCTTCTGCTCTTCCGGATCAAGGGATCACGGTTTTGGGGGCAGCAGGAAATGATTAGGGCTGTGCAGCGTAAGAAGGTTGCTCTAGGGACCCTAGCTATAGTACTTGTTGGTCTCTAGTAAGATGTGTTGCTGGTGATCAGCCCCAGAGGTACAGCCTTGAAAGCTGGTGTCATCAAGGAGTGGGTAGTACAGCAGGCGGAACCGGTGGACTGAGATGGTAAAGAGATTCATTGCTGGCAAGTCGAAAACACTGTTTGGGAGAGTAAATGTAGTAAGGTCAACTTTAACTCTCCAAATCTGATGTTAACAGAGCGTTAACGTGACAACATTAGTATTCAGAAGCTTTAAAAGTTATGTATAATTGAGGGTGGGGTTTGGGGGTGGTTTTAGGATGAGGTTTGGAGGGTTTTTTGTGAAATATCTGTTAGCTTACCTGAAACAACTCTGGCAGTACAGCTCTGCATGCTCATAGTCTCGGTGTCAGTAGTATGATCAGTGGTCTTACCCTACCTCTCGTCTTCACTGGAGCACCCAAGAGGCTGATAGAAATGACCCTACTAATTTGTCCATAAGATAGAAAATAAGTAAGGATGAGTGTCCAGTGTCAGTCTCCCACCCTTAGGCATTTCTACCCTCACCCCCCTGCCGGGATAGTTAGCAGTCTCTGCTGCCAGATGTGCCAGCAGCTGTGCAGTAGCGACGGAGGAGCGGTTGGTTGCCCTTGGATCGGGAAGGAGAGGCTCTGCCAAGGGCCCTGGCGCAGGTGGTGATTCTGGCACGTCCCTGTAGTTCAGAAAACCGAAAGATGGGCTGTGGGCCCTCGTCTACCGTCAAGTTTAAAGGTTACATTCCCCACGTGGCCATTAGAAGGTGGAAAATTTAAGATGTGGAGGCGGAGGACTTAGGAACAAAAACTGAATGGACATTTTCTGAGCTTTCTGGTGACACACCTCCTTCCCCGTTTTAAGGGCTACTAATAACCCGTGTGCCTCAGCGGGGTTGTCGCTGAGAACTTAATGACAAGTTGCAGACTGAACTCGAAGTGTTATTGTGGTTTAAATTACATTCTTTGCGGTGGAAGTCCCAGCAGAAATTCTCCACTTTCCCTTAAGGAGTAATGGCAAACGTACTTGGAAGAGAAACGGAGATGCAGGAATTGGAAGTTGATACCATTACAGGAGGGAATGGTGGGATTTGGCCCAAGATGTTAAATGCGATATAACAGGGACAGAGTGGTGTTCAGTAGAGAGGATTTGAGTTGTCAAGAGTTTGGTAAAACGTGATGTGATACGCAGGTGATCGAACAGCAAAAGTCACACTCGCTCGCTCTCCCCCCAGTTGCTTTGTATAGTTATCTGTTGGTCACTTTTTTTACCCGTTTGCCTTTCTGTGACTGAGTGAGACCTAACACGGAGCACCACATCCATCCTGCCGCTCCGGCGTTATCTGACATCTCGGCGAGTCATTCATCATCTGGGTGTGAAAAGCTCCCTCCAGGCGCAGGGCTGGGCATAGGCACGCCGCCCTCGACAATCAAAGCAGTAATAAGTCACTACTTCTTGTCTGACACTCAGCAAAAATGAACACCTTTGGCAAATTTTTCGTGTTCAGAAAGTTTGGTATGAAATCAGTGCTCAGGGCAGCAGTGAGCTTGCTATAGCCAAAGTATAGCTATTCCTGGAAGTAAGCATCGCTTTCTTTTTCCCCTCTATTTATTACAGTAATCTTTACTAGAGAGAGTAATAGGCAAAATATTTTGAGATATTAAATGCTAATTTTTTTTAATGTGTGCTTTCATCTAAATTGGCTTTGAAAAAGCTTGTAAAAATCTGTCACCCCTGGGAGGCTGTAAGAACCCCAATCCCTGTCATATTAAAAGTGAAATCTTTTGACAAATGCTTCCAGTTGTGTTGTAGAATAAATGACCACAAAGGGGTTTCCTGAATAATGTGAAAAAATGGAGGGGAACCTACATAATTTCTACAATTTATGTGTACATACATAGATTGTATTAAAACGTTCTGGAGCTCTTTTGTCATTAAGATCCTTTGTAATAAGTTAGGTAACTCATTATTATCTCCAGGCTATTAATTATGGAACTGTCTACCCCTCTATAGAGAGCAGTTTCACACCATTTTATATGTACGTAACGAGATTCCCCTTGTCCTATTCCGGCCCCAACTGTTACCATTTGTGGTTACACCTGAAAAATCTAAGATCTTTGGTTAAGGCTGGCTTTGCTTTTTAAGAATCCCCTTGCAGGAGAAGGAACCAGGGAACCTTTGGCAGGATCCCCAGTGGAAGACGAAAGGTGGCTCCGCTTTCTTAGGCAAGATTGCGCATGAAAAAAAACTTAGCAATTGTGTCATTTAGGGAACCGTACAGGTAAAATTATTCCACTGTTTCTGTACCTAATGGAGAAACCACAGGAGTCAGGAAGGATCAACACAACTGGTTGGGTAGGTTGTAATTTAAAAAAAAATACACCAGAAGTGGTCATTTGTGCTGCTTTGTGGCCAAACAATGGGACATTAAAACCAGCATGTCATCAAGTCCTTTCTAGAATAAAATCTAGGTAGTAGTTAACCCTGTGTTTTAAAGGTGGGGATCAAGAGGTGATGGCTAAGCTGAACTAGTAGACATTTTGGTGCTAGTTTTTGGAAAAGGCCCAGCGGGTCATCAGGGTGCCAGCCTTGAGAGAAGACGTGTCGTATCTAGAAGTACACGTGTCGGTTTGTACCACGTGGCCAAGCATCGCGCGCCTTCCCTAACCCGAGCCCAGCCGAGTTAAAGTTGCTTGTATTGAGCTGACATTCCCTAATGAAAAATGACAGTTATCTTTGTCTATTTTTGTCAGATATTAAATCAGCATTACAGGAGCCTGCCAAGTGGAAATAGGGCAGGATAAGCCCTTCCACTAATAGGTTTGACTTCTACCTTGGGGGGGGGTGGGGGGTGTGCTGAGGGAGGGGATGCTTTTTACAGAAAGTAGGCCATACAATCTGAGAGAAGGATTCCAAGTCTGGTAACAGTTATGCTTAATTACTAGATTTCCTCCCTAAGTACGGAAAACAAACGTCTACTGCAAATGATTAGATTAAAAATAGCAACACGCTGCTTAAAAGGCCGCCGCCTCCATCAGTTTTCTTTAATCTTTTTTGTGAATTAAAGGGAGTTTATCTTGCTTGAATCTGCCTGTAGCAGTCCCCCTCCACCTCACAGTGCTCTAGACTTAGACGCTCTTTTGGTGAGTGAGGTTTCCCCCAGTGACTATTAGGGATGCCAAGGTAACACGTTTGGAAAGGACGGTGTTTCCAGAATGGTCCCGCAAAGGGGAGCGATGACCAGCACCAGCGTCCGTGTCTTTTTGCAGCCTGTGATACTGTTTAGTCTTGGATTTGGGGGCCTTTCACCTCATACAGGTTTGGGGGGAGGGGTGGGAAATTACTCCGTAGATTTCTGTAATCTTAAACCAAAGGCTAAGATTGTGCTTTATAGCAAATTTCTGGATTGGGATTTATCAGTTTAATAGTAGCCTCCTTGAAAGAGCTTGCTGGGAAGGTATGTGTGTTTGTGAAAAAGGGGCGTTTAGTTGTTAATAGTTGCAAAAAGATATAGAGGAAAAGGCTAATACTTGAGTTCTACCTTTGTTTTTCAAATAAACATCCTTACTGTCTTCCCCCTTCTTGGGACTAAACATTTTTTAAATGTTTGCTTATACATTGGATGGATCGTTTGAATCGGGGCGGGAGGAGGACAGGATGGGACATGACAAAAACCCAAAAAACCAAATTCTTTGCTTAGTGTGCGCTGGTTTTGAAACAGGTTGTTACTTTCCTAGGGATGCATTTTATAGCACAAAATTCCAGTTTTCTGGAAACCCATTGGCTATCCATGTAGGAATGTTTATCGTTCTTACTGGACTACATACATGCTTTATGCCTAAACTGAAAACGGCAACTTTTTGTAATGAAAAGAAGATGCTTAGCAGAAGTATCATATCAGGCAGGAATTAAGCGTACTTCTTGCAACTCTCAGAACAAATCACTTTCCTACCATACGTTACTTTCCATACTAATGGTTTGTTGCTCTATGGTGGTCTGTATTTAGGTTTCTCTCTTACCACCTCTTAGAATCCTTCATTCTGACTGCTGCCTCCATTCATGTTTTTTAGTACTGCTCTGACTTTCCTAAGCTACAACTTACCTTGCTTTGATTTCCTTCTAGAACGTTCAGTTCCAAATAGCAGCAGATAAACCCCTGAGCAGCAGGAGGGAGTTGTAGGAAGGTATAAGGTAAAAACAATACACTGGTTTACATGCTGTTTACATTTGGAAAACTTTCTTTACAGTTGAAGTTCTCAAAATATAACTGTTAATGAAATTAAAGCATAAGCAGATGGTACTCAGCCCACAAAGTTTCTTACTTATTTTGCTATCTTTTAAAAAA
>NW_010266907.1:0-13986 GCF_000690775.1 Eurypyga helias | reverse complement strand
GGAACTGTTCTGACTTGAGTGAATTCAGTTGCCTTTTTTTTTTTTTTTAATAAGGCAGAAAATATGATGTTAAATAGTGTGCTTTGGAAAAAAATACAAGATCTTAAATGAAATTGAATGTAGCTTTTTTCATGTTTGAATATTTGTCACAACTTGGGGATTAAAGTTTGCTCTGGCTTTAACCTGTAGTAAAAGATTACCCTTTATAAGTATGACTAAAAAAAACCCAAGGAATAGCATTTCATTAGGACTGAAGTATAGCAGCACCCCATTTTATTTCTCAATTCCTGCCTTTATGGATTTCAGGTATTTAAGCACTGTCTTTGTTTTGAGCTAGTTAATAGGAATTCTACATATGGTAAAGAAAGACGTATTTATTTATCATTTTAAGCTGGCTACAGAAAATACCTGTAATACCTTTCTTCGTGTTTGGCTTCAAAATGTTAACCAAGCTACCTCTTAAAAGCATTTGGGATGGTAATGTCATGAGTTTTCTATCTTCCCATGGAGGAAGAAAGATGAAAGACAATATTGAGATAACGTGTTCTTCAGAGAAAACAAATTGTTCTCTGCGTGCTTTAGTCTTGAAACAAAACTTGCTACACTCTCACTGAAATGAGGCCTTGAAGTCGGCTCCTCCCGGCCGGTAATGGGTGTCTTTACAAGCCATGTGTGTGTCAATGGTGCATTTATCATGCACCTTGGGCTGCTTTGCCTGCTCTGGCTCTGCTGTTCTGTCTCCCACAGTGCTACTCCAACACGCCAAAGCGTCTGAGAAGCTTTAAGCAGCAGCTCTGAAATATGCTGTGGGTTTTTTCCTTACCTCTTCCACGTTTTCCACCCTTATTTCCCTCCCTTCTGTGTAGTATCTCCTGCACAGAGCCGAGACCTTCACTAGTGATGAGCTTGGAAACAGTAACTCCCTAATCTGCAGCGGTGGAAGGTGGTGGGGTTTTGTTGTTAGCTTCCTTTGGTGGAAGGTGAGCTTGTAGTGGTTTAAGCATATCACCTGCTGCTGGTCAGGGAGGTCTTAGGCAGCAGCTCTCGGGCCCACCAGGGTGTTGTGTGGGTTTTCTGTGCCTGAGCTCCTGCTGCCGAGGGAGGAGAACCTCCTGCTGCCTGTTGTATCACTTCTTGGAGGCCCTCAGCTGCAAATGCGGGTATTTCAGTCGATGTAAGACACTCCCACAGCACGAGTGTGTAAAGTGGTCTTGAGTACTCTCCACGCAACTATTCCAGCCCAGGGTGTAAGGCTGCTGAGTAGGTTCTGGGGTGCATTTGTGTGATCTGGGTGTCTGAGGGTTGAAGACGCCCTGTGTCTTCAGTCCCTCTCTGTGCTTGCCAGTGCCAGGCTAAAATACTTGTCCTGAAGACTTGCTTTGGGTTTTAGGTAGGTAAACATTGCAAGGAGGGTTGGGCTAAGTAAGGCCAAGAAGTGTTGACTTGACAGCAAGGCTGTGAAGCTCTTTGAGCCGGTCCAGGCATGAGTTCCTCCTTCAGGCTCAGCAGCATTAAAAACAGCCTCAAGGAGCGCAGCTGCCCATGACGCTGGAATCACAGCTGGGAGAAGACTGGTGTCAGAGCTGGGGCAGATGGCTACTCTGGCCCAGCCTTGGCAATGTATCACGAGACCCTCGAGTGCGAACGTACAGAGCAGCGCGTAGGAATCCAGAGTGTCGATAGCACTGCCGTTTCACGTGGGGGAATCTCCGTAAGGTACGGAGTCGCTGTATTAGAGAGCAGACTTTCCATGAATAGACACGTCAGTCACCTCTCGGAGTTACCAAGTTTTGCTCCCGTTATTATCTTCTGCCGAGGCTGGTGATGACAGGGGAGTTGTCAAGCTGTTGTGATAAAAGGGAGCAGGCTGCCAGGATAGTTCATGTAGCCTTTAATCTTTGTGTATGCCTGAGGGGCCTTGGGAAAAGAGGATGGCAGGGAGCAGGCTGGATTAATTTTTCTGGATGAAATGGATATGTCCTGAGGGTTGGCCTACTTCAAAAATAATTAGAATTCTTTGAAACCTGCTGTCCTTGAGCACACTTCGTCTGTCCTACAGCCCCTTTCTCTGACTCCTGTATGCCTGGATCTTGTGGTTGAGGGATGCTTCGTGCCTCCCTGGGAGATGTTTGTTTTGGCGATACTTCCCAGGGGTGCATAATTTCCAAACCCAAGCTGACTTAAATACACGTGTGGTGAAATCTGCACAGGGACTGCAGGGAGTCAGAGGTACTTGCTTAAGTAGTTGCTGTTAAGCTGAGAACAGAGAGGCTGTTGGGCTTGCAGCAAGGCATGCAAGACACTGATTTTCAGATCTTAATGTAACTTTTCTATTTACTGGAAACAATATCTCTTTGTTTTAAAAATTAACTTTTTCAAACAGTCCTGTATGTTTGCATTGGGTGACAAAGGTGTGACTCGGTCCTTACAAGGAGGCTTTACGGTAATCATTGATTGACTGCAGCCAGCACAAGTTCATGTTAGTGTAGTGAGGTGCACTGATTTCTGTTCCAGGTTCTTACTCCAATCTCATCCTCAGCTGAAGGCTGAATATTTCTTTTTCTTTTTTTTGGTCATTTTTTTTTTCCCTAGTTCATTCTTCATGGAAATTTGCGGAGTTAATTAGGTTTATTCTCATGACCCTGCTGTTCAACAACTTAAGAGTTTTCTTGCATTGCAGTAAGTGATACGGATATCTGGAAGTAGGGAAGGAAGAAATGACCTGACTGTGTCTCTTGACTTTATCCTCTGTAATAGCTTGGGCTATCAAATCACTAGTAGGTTTGTCATGGGATATAAAATGCTAAGATTCCTAGGGGGAGGGGAGAACTGTTTAATTTTAAACTCTACAGTTCATGTTTATGATTAAAGAAGTCTTCACAGCCTTGAACACTAAGGACCAAAGTTTTCACTGATAGATTTGGCCAGTTAGTGTTGCTGCGAAGGAGAGGTGGATTGAGCAGGTTTTTGAACAGGTTTTATCTTGCATGATATTTCCAAGAATTTAGTGTGTACTAGTAACCTGTCAAAATACACACTGCAGTCTAATCCCAGCAATCCTAATTTTCAGGAATGGTTCACAGCTGTTAATTTCTAAGAAACACACAGAATGTTTATCCATTAAATATGGTTTATCTGACAACCATAGTGTACTGCTAAATGTTACCAAAGGCATAATTTTTCAAGCAGAATTTATCATATTTTTTAGGTTGATGGTGTAAAAATATATTTTAGTAGCTGAACTGAATAATACTGACTGATGCCTTAAAATGTTCATTGGTGAGAATGTATTCATGTATCAGAACTGGATTTTATCTTTCTTTTTTCATTCTCAAACCTGAGATTTCCTAAGTCCAGAGGAAAATAGTTCTTACATGTTTAGTAAAATGCTTGGGCATTTATATTTAAGCCCAGTTTTACTGATGGGAAAGTTAAGGTTTCAGATACAGAATTTCAGTCTTACAGCTGAACCCGTTCACTATTCCTGTATGTGGTTGTATGTGGCTGACTTTCGTAAGTCACTTTGGCTTTAGAACTGGAAACCTTCCAGCGGTGTATATTTAGGACATCTATTTATATTCTAACACCAAATCCCAACAACTTTACTGTGGGAGGCCCATTATCTCCCTCTCATGCATTTGTTAATTTTGTGAGACCTTAATGTTGCTTATCGGTTTTTATACTGCATCAGCAATGGGACTCAAAAAAACCCAAAACAAAACAAAAAACCCCAAACAAAAAACAACAACAACAAAACCCAAACCTATAAACCATATGAAAAAGACCAGTTATGGCAACTCAGATGTTTTATAATCAGTGCTGGTTTTATCTCAATGCGTGTTAACCTCTGTGGTGTTCCTTTGTCTTCGTATGGTTTTGGTTTTAAAGTATTGGGTTTTTTACTTACCTTTATTTTATCTGTAGGCTGAAGAAATGTGGCTAGTACTAGACTGGCACATTCCCTAATACCCTTTCTCATCTAGCTGTAGTGCCATAAAAGACTGGATACAAGATTGAGAAAATACATGCTCATTTTGCTTCATGCTTTATCTTCCATGGAAGGGAGTTCAACCTGACATTTGGCTGCCTTTTGTAAGGAAAGGGTGGTACTGGAGATCTAGAAATACCTACTCAAATCATCATGCTGCGAAAAGTCACCATTTTTACATATTTTTAATGAGAACTCTATTGAAGCTTGCCCCTTTCCTGGAAAGGGAGAAGTGCTCTCACCTAGTGCAGGGCAGCTGCTGGTTATGCACATCTTCCCTCTCCTTCCAGAATTTAGAAACATGTGGCTATCTCCTTCATCTGTTGTAAGAGGATAGTAAGACTCTGTTTTTGAAACTCTGTTTTGGTTTAGAAGAATACTTGACAGAAATGCCCTGTTCTTTAGAGCGTAGTGCCATTCCTAGGTGTCTTGGGAAAAGGGAACAGCGACCACTGTCCAGACCACCCGAAACAAAGTCTGTTTTACTGTTGAGGGCTTGCTTTCTCTGCGTTAGGAACACCTGGATTTTGTTCTGAGCTGGGGTCTGGGTGTGGTGGCTCAGAAAACCACAGGGCTGGGCGAGCCTGCCTGTTTTTTTCTGATGCTCTTGGTGCAGCGTGAGCATCTGGCCCTGTAATTGGGGAAGGATGCAAGCGTGCTGCGTTTATGCCTCTGCATCCTTAGCCCAGCAAGTGGGTCTCCTCCAAGGGAGAATGAAGGTCTGAGGAGAAGCGCTCTGCGGGTTTGTGGGTTGCTCGTTTCGGTTTCTTTTTTTAAAGGTACGAAACAAGCTCTCCCTTGAGCCAGGCAGCTGGTCTCCTGCCAGCCTGGAGCAGCTTGTTCTCCTGGGTGCACCGCAGGGGTCCCAAGGAGGGCTTTGGGGATGGCTGGGCATCACTCCTCCATGTGCCTGTGTGCAAGTAATGGTTTTAAACGGCCCAGGGAGGCAGCTGCGTTCCCTGTGTTCTGATACTTGGGCACTCTGTGAGCTACCAGCAGGAGTGGTGGTGTTCGGGTGCAACGGTCTGTGTTGGTGCACAGGTGGGACAAAAATGCAGAGTGGAGAAGTGAATGGGCTGGGAGCAATGTATCCGTCCAACTCTGGAATAGCAGCTTGAAAAATGCCAGCACCTGTCAAACAGAGGTTTAAATCTACAACTAATTAGCAAAACCAAAAATGTAAAGGCAGCTCATCTGCATCAGCTAAAAAATACCGGTTTTGTTAATTTGCTCTGCAAGAGGTAGGTGCTTGTTTTCGTATTGCTGGTATTGCACAGTTCACCTTGCAGCAGAGATGAAAAATACCACCCTCAGGTTTTACTGTATATCTGCAATCTTGGGAAGATAAATGTCAGTGCAATGCATCATAGTGTTGACATTCAGAAGTCTTCCAAACTTTGCTTTTTAAATAAAACAGGGAAGTGAAACTTGAGCCTCTTTACTCAGTAGGAAGAGTAGGCAGATGGGTTTTTTGGGTGTTTTTTGCCACATCTCCTATAAATCTGACTTCCTTTACAAATCTACAGTTGTGTCATACTGTCAAGAATTATAGAACTGGAACTGCCATACTAAAGAAAAGGAAAACATACTGTTTCCAGGTAAAATATTATGTCTGAAGTGACTTTTATTAGCAAAGAGCAGCTGAAAGCCACAACTAAAGAGATGTACGGGGTTTCTACTGTTCGTGTGCCATTGAGATTATTAAAAATGGAAAGCTGGATAGTAGGTTACATTTAAGCTTTTATATTTTTTTTAATTGAAGTGAGCTGAAAAGCTCAACATTCCAGCTTTAATGATGTCAGAAAGTCTATCCAAATTTTTTACATAAGGTCATAGGATAATTCGGGCTAGTCTGGCCTCCTGCTCAGGGCAAGGTCAACTCTTGGATCAGACAGTCTACTTGAAGCTTTGTCCAGTTGAGCCTTGAAAACCTCCAGGGAGGGAGATGGCACAACACCTCTGCCTAAGTTGTCGCACTGCTTGGCTGTTCTTACGCTGCAAGATTTTTATATAGCCTGTTGGATATTCCATCAGTTTCACCGAAGAATGTAGTGACACCTTTTCTTTCCTGTCCCTGATAGTTTTGGTTTGCCATGACACTTCTAACTGAACAGTTTTACGGTTTTAATGTAAGGAAAAAAGAAGTGGGTTTTCTGGTTGGTTTTTGTGTTGGGGCTTTTTTGTTTGTTTTAGTTTCCTGGAACTGTTTAGTGGAATAGTGACTCAATCTGCTTTTCTCTATCTTAACTTAGAAGATTTGTCTGAGACTACATTTTGTGATAATACACTGAGAAAGTGTTGATTTGAGTAACACACATATGGCAGTTTTAAACAGAGCATGTAACCTGCATGTTTGTGCTGTTGTTACTCGTGTGCAAGAACTTTTAATAAAGTACCTCATCCCAAAAGGTGCCTGATTAATGACACCAGTAATACTGTCTTGGTTGACAAACCATGCGAATGGGTTGTCCCTTACAGAAAAGGCTCTTCTGTATTGTTTTTGCTTAGCATTTTCAGTATAATAGTTTTGCAGGCTATTGAAAGGTATCAAAATACAGTGCGTTTTATTTATTTTGTATTTTGATTAGAGCATCCTCCTTGCAGACTTCTGGGGTGGTTTTGCTGATTCTGTTTTGATGTACAGTAAACAAGTCTGTGTTGTTCATTGTCCTGTACATCTGTCACTTCATCATTCTCTGGTATTTGGTGGCTCATGCGTGTAGCTCCTCCTTCATATAGAAGACAAAAATACTGGCATCTTTCTCCTTTTGCAGTTCTTCCTCTTGGGGAGGCACTGTCCCTCCCCAGCTAGAGGTATGAACGGCCTTACTGACTCTTCCTTCAGCTGCTGGCCAGATTTTGCCCTGTTAGAGACAACAGACTCTTTCTCAGGGACTGCAGAGGGATTTTGAAATTAGTTTTCTGACAGGCTGTAACAAAATTGTCTTTGTTAGAAGTTAAAGTGCAAGGCTAGCACATAAAGGTCTTGATTCAGCGAATTGCATTCTGATCTGAACACCCGTGTAATGAACCGGACGGATCATAAGTAAGCTTTGTTAATATCTCTTCTGTGTTAGACACAGTAAGGGAAGGGCACAGTTTTCATAAATGCAGTTACTAGCAGCACCCTTGGAAGCCTACCAGGAGCCGTGCATGCTTTGTGTTTGTGGAAGTAGCTCAAGCTGGGAACAGCATTACTGGGGCAAGTATAACCCGAGGAAAGGCTTGCTGTCATTTTGAGATCAGTTTTTAACCAAAATTTCATTTTGGTTATTTACATGGGACGTCTGAATTGCCAAGACTTCTGATTTCATAACAAAAGCGTTTACGAGGAGTGAATATTTGTTAAAAAGATTGCAGTGCTACAGACAAATGCCTCTTGCTTATGCTGTGCGGATGCTGGGGGTGTCCTGCAGTTAGACCCAGTGCTGAGGACACTGACTTCCACTTCTTGCAAGGAAGAAGGAGCCTCGTGCCTCTCTTTTTGTGTGTGCTGTACGCCAAATAATTGAAATGGTAGAATGCTGGAGTCCAGTTGCAGAGGTGATGGTGCACATGCCAGGATGATGTTCATTACCATGTTCTCCAGACATTTGCATCTAAATGCCAGTCAGAAAGGTCACAGGAAAGATCTCTTCAGGATCTGATAGGTGTGGGTAAGTCCCTTGGAAGATGGTCAGGGCTGGAGGCTGATCCTTGGTGCCGTGTCAAGAGAAGGCAGTAGGATGACTGTTCCCAAACTCGGCTTTGACAGTGATGTTTTAAACATTTGTCTTGAGCAGCTTCAGGTTTAGATTGTTGGCACCACCGTGGATCGTCTGCACCAACAAAGTAAGTGCCAAGGCCATCCATTTTTTGGGGCCCAGGTGCAGCATGCCTGCCTCGGTGGGGGCCTTGTGGTCTCAGCATGAGCGTGGCGACTTCCGTAGTCAGAACAGAAGATACTGCGTGTAGGGTGCAGACCCGAGTGCCAGGCCGGAAGGATAGTGGAGACCAGACGGGTTCAGTGGAGTCCACTCGAAGTTTGTGGACTGTATTATGGCATTCTTCTGGCAATCTGAAAGAGGCAGGGCACCTGGCTGTTCTCACACATTATGTGGCTTCTGTAAAGCACAACTGTGAAGTAAGTTGATATTTGTCATCTTTACTCCACAGCAAAACAGGTAATGTCAGCAGCTGTATTTGTCACAGGAAGAGTAGCCAATTTGCCAGGATTGATTTATCTGTTCAGTAAATTGGTTCTTACTAGCTTAGCATTGTTGCAGTTCTTTTTTACTTCTTATGCTTCAAATGCATGTATTGTGTTGATTTTTTTTTTTTTTAAGTGCTTAGGACAGGTAAGAACTTACTTCAGCAATTCAGTAGAATATAACTAATTTATTGGCAAATAGCACACGGATTCTCTTTTCTAGCCTTCGTAGAAAAGACACAGAAATGAAGGGCTGGGGAAAGGTGAGGCGGAGAACACAATTGATGATGACAAGTGGTTTCCCCTCACTTACCTAGTCAAGTAGTACACAGTGTAATTATGTAAATACCCTGAATTTCTGTAATATTTTGGGAGTTCAAGTGAAACATTCAGAAATGGGTTTTACGCTTAGGCATAATTGTCATACAGTGCAGCTTTTGGCTTCCCCTGGCTGTTTTTTTGAAAAGCTTTCAAAGTGGTAGGGTTGATAGGCAATTTTTAAAATAAAAAGACAGAAACAGGCTGTTATAAAGCTTGAGAATGGTACCAATTTTTCAAGATAAATGAAAATCTAATCATGTGGTTTGTTTCTTAATAGGAAATATGAAATGAGATTGACGTATGTGTCTTTAAAAATTGAGGCAGACAAGATATAGCACAGAAACCTGCATCCCTTTGATCAGGTGTGTCCATCAGTGATGGATTATTGCATTGTAAATGTCATTTACTCGATGAAGTATATAAAACAAATGCATGATTTTTAAATATCCATCTGTCTCAGATGACTGAGAAACAAGAATGAAGTTCCTTTGCGGGCTTTAACCAGTGCATTGTTCATAGCTGATGCCTGGAGGGCCAGAAAAGCTGTCCTCAGCCACTTAGAAGATGAGGATTGATGGTAGTTTTTGTTTCTTTCTGAGAATTTTCCCCTTTGGAAGGAAAAATAACAGAGGTTCGATATTTTCAATAGCAGAATTATGGATTATAAATTGTAACTCTTTGGTCTCTTTCTTTCTAAATTCAAAGCATGTACTTAGTTTTACCTGCTTGTCTCTACAGCTTAAGATTGGAGTACTTAGATTTTGATTAAGTTCAAAAGAAACAGCTTCATCTATTTGTTTCAGCCTACAGAGAACGTACCTAAAAGGAGCTTGGTCTTAGTAAAATGAGAAGCCCTGCCCCATCATAGTCTACTGGGTAACACTACTACATAGGAAAAGGAGGGGAATAATTCCTCCTTTATGGAAGCAAATTAAGCTGGACAGAGCACATCTTAGAAGTCCTTAGGAATCTCTAATGACCGTATGGATAAACAGGAGTTCTGGTTTTAAGATCTCGCTCAAATACATACATAAAAAGAAGGATATTCCTGGAGTGAGATGGAACATGGAAGGAGCAGTGACTCAACTAGAAAGGTCACAAACTTCATTTAATGTGGAAATGTAGTGATGAGAACAAATCTTGTACTGAACCTCTTCAGTGATGCTGTGTTCAAGCCTTTCGCCTTGGAGGGCACAGCTTTCTAGGGGGGAAGAAAGATGAAAGAGGTTCCAGCATGGGAAAGAGATGGCTTATTGCTCAACCATTAATGGCTGTGGGAGAAAGTTCTTGGCAATCATTGTAATGCCTTGAGTGTAGGTGTAGTACCAGACAAGACCAGCTGCTGGGCACAAGACAAGGCAATGCGGCTGAAGATGACAGAGAGCAGGAGTGAAATGAGAAAGTACCGGAGAGAAAGTCTTTGTGATAATCCAGGTGATAGTGTTACAGATTATGGCAGTGTTGCTGGAGCCCCTCTGCCATGGGGACAGGCTGGGAGAGTTGGGGTGTTCCGCCTGGAGAAGGGAAGGCTCCAGGGAGACCTTATAGCACCTTCCAGTGCCTGAAGGGGCTACAAGGAAGCTGGGGGGGACTTTTTACAAGGGCCTGTAGGGACAGGACAAGGGGTAACAGGTTTAAATTGAAAGTGGGGAGGGTTAGATTGGATATCAGGAAGAAGTTCTTCCCAGAGAGGGTGGGGAGGCACTGGGACAGGTTGCCCAGAGAAGCTGTGGATGCCCCATCCCTGGAAGTGTCCAAGGCCAGGCTGGATGAGGCTTGGAGCAACCTGGTCTAGTGGAAGGTGTCCCTGCCCATGGCAGGGGGGTTGGAACTGGATGGTCTTTAAGGTCCCTTCAAACCAAAAAGATTCTATTATTCTCATGGCTGTTTTCTCGCGCGGTTTTGGCAATCAAATGGAAGGCAATTGGAATTGTTTGCCAAGCACTCAAACGCTTGTGGCAGTAGTAGAATACTACCGTAGAAATAGTTCAGCTACATGGATCGGCATATACGAAACTGAGAAGACATCAGCACAACAGTGTGTTTATTTTCATGTGTTCAGGATCATTTGCTCTTAACAATAAAAATTCAAGTTGAATAGTCTTAGGGATCTACAAGGGAAGGAGGTCATTTAAGCTGAGAAAGGGGACCTGCTTTCTTGTGTGAATACTGGTTTACTGATCTACTTTAGTACAGAGTATCTGCTACTCTGCTAGCGTCTAATGGGCAATACAGAGAAGGACAGTGAAGCGCAGATGAACCATCAATGCATGCGAGCCTCTCAGCGCTGTTTTCAACACCTGATTGAATGCGTAGCGTTGCTCCGAACCGCGCAGCCATGTGCAAACATTGTACTCCTTATAAATTGGAGGAGGAAGGCAGGGAATAAAATATGGCGGTTTCTGCCATCCCTTTCTGCAGTCCATTTTTCAAAAGGGGTTTCCTGATATTCAGCTTTTGTCTAGAAGAAAGAGTTGGAAAAAACGTTCATTTCCATCATCTGTCCCTCTAAAGTAGGGTAAGCAATGGCACCATCTAAATCAAAGCGCTGTAAACAAAACTGGAAATTTGAGAGAAATTAAAAGGAGAACAGACGGTTGAATTTGAACAGAAGACATAACAAATGTATGCTGTAAACAAATGTTTACAGAAATGAGAGATGATAATACTGATCAGAGCCAGCCAGACTTCTGAGCATGTGGAGACTTCCCACGGTCTTCATCTGCTTAAACATTTTTCTGGGATTGGCCGTGTCCCTAGAAGCCAGTTAGTTGCACTTTTTTGTTTAGAAACACATCGCTTCGTCTCCTGCTTTTGATCCTCCTGTGATACCTACTGCACTGATTTGCCAGTGTTTGGCATGTTGGCGTAAGGACCAAGTCACCTTGCTGAACTTCTCACGCAGCGAGGTACCCCATGGATTGCCTCCAGGTTGAGAAGTTGTTAAAGAATTATTTTCATCAAGTTTCTTCAGAGAAAACAAGGTTTAACTTTCTAGGCTGGAAGCGTTGTTCTTCCTGCTAGTAGATGCGACTTGACATCTCCTAAGGCTAGAGAGTTGCTTCAGGAAAAAAAGGACAGCTGAAAGCAGTTGGGTCCTTAGAGTCTCCGTTCTCAAGATTTAGGCAAGAAACTAGGCTTTGCTTTGGAAAGATGGGGAACATTGTCTGGTGGGCTGTGCTTCCCTGGGACGGGTGTTTTTTCTCCCTGGTACCACAACAGCATGACAGCTGCCCCAGGGCTTGGTGCTCTCCGTGCTCTTTGGCCTTGTCATGGGACTTGGCTGTTATCATAATTGACAATAAAATGTTTTAAATGGCTGAATTTAGCATGAAGTGAGTCAACGAGTATACAAATTAGATTGTTTTGGTTTTAATTTGTTGAGTCTCATCTTGGGTACCGCAGCCCATATGGCACATTCTGTGGTGAATATACCGAACAGGTGCTTCTTTGCTGGCTTTGGGGCTGGAGTCACTGCAGTCTGAGAATGAATTACCGTGGACGATGCTCTACAGAAGCTTGCAGTTGAAACACCATGCTAAATACGTGCTAATTACAGTGTCTGCAATAGGTAGAAATGTCTGTTGGTCAGAGGCAGGAGGAAGGTTATGGGTGTTTGAAAAGCAGTTGATGGCAGACTCTTAGCACTGAAGCACAATCTCTGGGTCAGCTGGTTGTTTGATTAGGCCAGCCATTAAGTACTTAACCTAAAATGACTTGCCTCGTCTGATGTACAGGATTTGTCTTTTCTTGATTTGTGTCATCTTCCATTAAGAGCAGGAGGACAGGATCAGAGCAGGCAAGCCGCCTTGACAGGCAAGGAGAGCGTGTGTGGCCTCTTGTGGTCTCTATTTTCTTGGGGACTAGAGAAATTGCACTTTTCTGCAACAGAGAAAGCCACTTAATTAACAAGGACATAGTCTAGAAGCAAAATACACCTGAAAAGATGCAGCGTATAGGACAATCCTTGCTTTTATACTCTTTTATTTATACTCTGCCCCACTTGATTGCTTTTTACTTACTTTCTTGTACTAGAAATGTACATTACTTTAGTTGTAATAAACTTGTAATGAGTTCTTGCTGTTCTGAGTGTAAAGGCCTTTCTGTCATCTTTGGTGTGCTCTCTAAAAGGAGAGGATCTAGGAGGCTCTGGATCATATTTCTGCCTTATCCAGGGATAAGAGTCTATTTTTGCCTGCTTTAAAACTAGTCATAAGTTACAGAGTTAAGCAGAGATTTCTGTATCTGGTTATTCAGGTATCTACCCAAGTCTTTTTCTACTTTAGATCTCCTTAGTTACTATCCTAGATTACATAATAGTCTCCAGAGCTTCAGGGAGAGGTGCATTGCTTGTGGTTACCTCCACAAAGTTCTTGGTCATCCCTTAAGTGGAGACTTTGAGTGAAGTGCATCTCTGGCAAGACTTCAGTGCATCACGACTATTGAAGTACATATGGGACAATGAAATTATGACTGTACCAGGAATGGAAGGATGTGATGTGTAAAAGCTGAGTAAGAGCTGAATCTCAAGCAACAACGAAGGCAAGCTGGAAGGTTTAACAGAGCTGGTTCGATATTCTCCAAACACTGAGAGCCAGTAAAAATGAGGACAATAGAAGACTGCTGGTTTTGACAGTAATTTGTTCTGAAGCACTTGGTGTCTTTATTTTTCCTTGTTTTCAGTCAGGCAAAGTCTAACTGTGAAACTGCCTGTCACACAGGAATTCAGGGAGTACTGCACCTCTCTTAAGGAGGCACCGCGTAAGACAGGTCAGGTGAAGGCCGTGTTCTTGCTGTCGTTTTTGTACTCTGAAATCTCGCCAAAGGTGAGAGGGACCGAGAAGTTGGCAAATGTGGGTGGCCAGTGGCATCCCCAGTAAAGAGGCTGGGTCTGGCACTTAGCACTCTGGCCGGGTCTGGTGGTCTCTGCTTTTGGTGAAGGTAACTGAACTTTGCTAAGTGAGGGAAGTCGCTTAGTCTGGACCAGATGCCAGTGTGGGTGTGACCCTTCCATTTACAGATGATCCAGACTCCTCTGAGGATAGGGGCATGTACAGCAGGAGATTGTGGGGGAGCAGGGCCATGGGAAAAGGGAGTGTAGGCGCAGGGGCAGGGGGTAAAGTGGTACAAGTCGAAACAGCAGTGTGGCAGAGTTGCCTGGCTCTGCAGGAGTTCGGTATGTGCAAGGCAAGGCCGAAGAGGATGACGGAACCACCAGCTCAGAAGCAGCTCAGACAAAATTCCCCTTGTACATGAAAGATAGCATGGCAACAGAACCCCATTTATATAATTTAAATGGGGTGCTTAGACAGCTATCATACCAATTGCTCAACGTGGATATGCATCTTAAAACAAGGTACTCTGCAGGTAAACAGGTATAATGTGTGCCTATGGAGAACATGGAGCAGATCCTCCTGGAAACCATGCCTAGGCACATGGAGAATGAGGAGGAGATGGGTGACAGCAACACGGCTTCACCAAGGGCAGA
>NW_010266906.1:15168-15435 GCF_000690775.1 Eurypyga helias | reverse complement strand
ACCAACTGCTCCGGGGAGCGGTGGGCAGAGAACGGGCCGAAGCTCGTAAACGGATCCGGTTCCCCTCGTTTGTCATTTAAACCCCGTTTCGGAACAGTAACGTGAATTTAGGGAAACGCCGCGCTTTACAAGAATTCCTATGGGCGCGCACGCAGACACCGGACGGTCACAGCCGCTGAAACATCCCGAGACGCTTTACGGACAGGACATGGATGTTACTGCCCCTGTCCTACAGAAAAGCTCGGACACACCGCTGTAACGCAATTT
>NW_010266906.1:3181-15099 GCF_000690775.1 Eurypyga helias | reverse complement strand
ACGGCCGTCCCGTGTAAATGGGAAAGGTGCAGAAGAAAGTCCTGAGGGAACTGGCTATCCAGCGGCACCGAGCCCATGCCACCCAGCTTCTCTCCACTCCTCGCCCAGCACGTGCTTCTCTCCTGGCCTTGCTCTGTGCCTCTCCAGAAGGGAAAATGAAACCTGCAACCATGGCAGCATGCATCAGATTTTTAATCCCAATATGACAACCCAAGGCAAAAGGGCCATACTCACACTTAATATCCACACACACACCCCCAGCCCCCCCGGTTCGACACACCCCTAACTGGGAGGTGGGAAAGGTGAAGGCGTTGGAGCAAACACGGGAAGGGTCCGACCCCTGCTCTGACCCGCTGTGCCCACAGCCTCCCCTGCGGTGCTGCGGCTCGGGGCTCAGCGGCAGGCGAGGAACTGGCCATCCGGCACCAAGATGAGCGCCCGGGCTTGCCTCGGACGAGGCGTGTAAAGCTGCTGCAGGGCCCGGCCCGTGATGGATTGGCCGGCAAGTGGGATAAGCACCTTTACCCAGTGCACAGGCTTCCTGTCCCCTCGCTGTTTTACTCCAACTGAAGAAGCCACTTTACCTTGAGATTTGGCCTTCAAAAGGACAGAAGATGCTCTCGATGCGATGGACGAGAGCAGACCCGACACCCCCTGAGCCAAGCGCGTGGCCTCACCTACAGTCACTGTGGTTTTTTTCCTCTGTGCAACAATAAAAGTACTTGCAACAGCCTGATCCTGAGAAAATGCCCATGCATGAATAAGTTTACTCAAATTCACTGTCCCACAGAATCCAATTAAAGAACCCAAGAGCATGAAGTTATTCATGTATTCAAGGCTACGGACAGCTGGGTCTGACATTTATTTTGGTCTGGTGCCAGTTACAGTAACCAACCCTTCATCTGTATTTCGTTTCTCAGCTGTACAATTAAAAGTTAAATTCAAACCATCCTATTCCCAGCCGACCCTCAAGGATGAAACTTTTATAGGTCTTTAAATACATTATGTATCAACTACTTGTGTCTGTTTCCTCGCAAATCTCCCATAGATCCTATAGAGAAAGCACAAAACAATGAATTATGTATTCAGGATTTTGTACCGATCGCAGTGTGTAATTGTTACAGTGTTCGGAATAAAAGGAACATAGCCATTTGATAATTAATTACACTCTAATTGCATTCACCTGGGGAAAATAGCACTAAGAGGCAAACAGGGTCAATAACATTAATATAGTTGATCACTAATCTTGCATATAGAAGTACCAATTAGTTAAGCAGAGTTAAACAGAGTCAGGCTAATTTGCATGAGGAATTCTGAATGTAGAGATAAATTAAACACATAGGAAGTAAGAAATGAAGCTACCAGCTTAAACTGAAATGGTGATCTATTTTCCTTCTTTCAGGTTACGTTTGAGGGACTGTCATTAAGGGATGTCAGGTTACACGTAAAGCTCCTCAGTGTCCTGGAAGTCGAGCTCAGCTCCACGTTACTTTCCCTGTAGCGTAACAAAAGGTACACGCTCGGTGCGTTGTGGTTCAAAAAGGAATGTAAAGAGACATCAACAGATGTTAAGTGCTGGGAAGAGGGACATCCCAGAGCACAGCAAGGGTGTCCGCTGAATCGGGCTTTAAGGTGGCAGTTGCACCTACACCAGGCTCTCTGTGCTGGCATTCCCATACCAGGCATCCAGATCTTTAGCTTCAGCAAGATGACCGGACCCTGCACGCAGGGCTGTTTCATGGGATTAGAGGTCGAAGGAGAACAGATGGAGGCTGTAGCAGTTCCATTTGGTACTTCTTTTACGTATTGGCTGGGCAGCAGAGAGAGCAAACGGGGCGTAAGGTTGACAAGGAGGGGTACCTGTGCTGCTGGGAAGCCTCCCTGCGCTGTCTTGCAGGTGGTTCCCAGCTCCGCACACCCAGGCACATGGTGATGGGGGTGACTGACCCCACGGAAACGGCACCTCTCCTCCGGAAAGTCAGGAAAGGCTGCTTTAACACCACCGTGTTTCCTGCGGGGTGCAGGGCGGGCTGAGGGCTGCAGCAGCAGCAAACCCCCAGGAGGGACGGGCACGCTGGTGCCTGCCCACCACCGCAGCCAGACTGCGCCGCAGGAAGCGGCAGGCTTCTGGTCTCACCCGTCCCCAAGGAGCTTCTCTGCACGTTTTGGGGCCCAGCTGCGCTGTGCTAACGTATGTAAGAGAGATGGAAAACCAGGCTATTGGCTTTAATATAACGACAAGCAGATGCTTCAGCGTAACTTGGCCTAGAGACGGCTGGAAACTGGCCGTCGGCTCGGGGGAGGCAGTTGGTCCATCCACGTGCGGAGAGGAACTGCTGGTGGAAGTTTATTACTTAAGGAGGGTGGAGCCCTGGTCTTTCATCTCACAGAGGGGAAAAAAATAGATGGAAACAGCCTTAACCGCCTCTGATTCATAGGATATGGCACCAAACCACAGAGAGAGGTAAATTTTGGGCTGCTGTGCTGAGAGCGCTGATTAACGTTCAGAACAGCGGAGCTCTTCCCCAGCCACGAGCGCAGCAGTACTGACACGACCGAACAGAGCCTTTCAGGGGTTTGATGGCACAGAGCTGCGCAGGACTCCTCTCCTTGTGCCTACAGTACCCGGGAGTCACAGGCGAACCCCACCCCAGCACCACACAGAAATCAGCTCTGCCTGTCAGCGCTGCTGCTCCCATGCGCTTGGAGCAGTCAAGAAACATGGGCTTTGTGACCCTGACCTAACGCTTTCCCAGCTGAAACCCCGATGGCTGTTTCAGTTCGCGTCAAGGCCAAATGGCCGAGCGCTCCTTACGGAAGGCTCCGGCTGCAGGCACTCGCGCAGCACGGCGCTTCCAGCGCCGCTGGATTCAGAGGAGCTGAGCTCTGCCCTCGGCCTGCGCCAGGCTGCCCCTTTCACCCACCTCCAAATCGGGGTTCTCCTCAGGCACTGCACGGTAGGGGAGGACAAAACTCATGTTGCATGAGGCTTGCGGCACGTGGCTGGAGCATCACACTCAGCTGCTGCAGCGTACGTCCTGCTACACTGCCACTCGGTTCTTACGGACCGGTGCCTCCTCTCTCGAGACTGGCAGCCAACTAAGCATTCCCCTCGCCTTTCCCTTTTCTAACCCGCAGCAGACGTAACTACTGCCTGCCTGTTGCAGGGACTTCCCTCATAACCAAGCAGTTCCATACGGTTTTGTTCGGGGCTTGGGAACCACTGCTCTGACGGCTCAAAAGCCCTCGCCCCTCAGATGGAAGGGTGGGACCCAAACTTCTTGGCCAGGGTGAAGAATGCTCGTACGCTATTCAAAGTGCATTATTCTTAAACTGAGATATGCTTAAAGATGCCCACTGCCAAATTATCGGTAACGGAGTTTCTAGACCCTAGAAGGACTCTGGGACTCCTGTGTGGTTGTTCCATAAAAAAGAATACGCGGCTAGTCACAGTCATTTCGCAGACAGCAACAAGGAACCTCTTCTATTTAATTACGGCACAACTGTAAGGAGAGGATTTCTCTCAAGTCAAAGGCCCCATCTGCAGCCCATCGAACGACGGGCAGGCTGTCCAGCACGGGGCTGGGATCAGGCCCTGGCAAAGGATCCGACACACGGCTGTTAAGGAACGGCACAAATCCAAGCACGCCTTTGCTGGGGGGATCCGTAACTGGAATTGATCGCAGACAGACGCACGCATCCCAGATCCTCAGGAGCGTTATTGTCCCATGAGAGTCCTAACCCTGAAGGGAACCTGAGCTCTCTTGTCAGTCATCTGCCTTACAACAAGTCTACAGCCTTATGTATTCTCTCTGCCAAGAGGCAACTTTTAAAATGCTATAAAATAAAACTGTGTACAAATTAAACAGTCAACACATTTTACTGCTGCTCAGTAACTAAAATGCTTTCACTGTGCTATGCAATCTATAACTGCTGAATTACTTTCATGTGTGTTTATAAGTCTTCCTATATTTTCTCCTCATTACTCCAAATACATTTTAAAAGCTTGTTAAGATAGATTTGTTGGTGTTTTGCATCCAGCTGACTGTGCATGTTAAAGGCTTGGAGTGTGACTTTCCTCACTTGAAACACAGTATTTTTCATGCTGCTTGTTAAAACACGTAACATTCCAACCATGTACATTAATTGGCTTGTCTAGGGAAACCGGACTCCGTTTATGAAGCCTGTCATCCTGCTTTGTAGCTTAATTATAAACTAAAATTATTTTCCTTCCCCCCAGTCAGACTCTTTGCTCTGGGTTTTTTTCCCCTCCTCGTGCTGCTGTTTTAAATTCCGGGGTTGTGTAAGGGATCCATCAGGGCCCAGTTCAGCAGCTGCTCCCAGGGCCGGTGCTTAATACCGCGTTCGTTAGCAAAGCCGCGTGCGCTGCGAGGGCCCTAAACTGCACCTGTAAGCGCCGGAGCCTGAGATGTGCCGAAAGAGAACCACGGGTCCACCACAGCCTGCCACTGACAAGAAACTCAAAGGACTCTTTCAGTCAGCGCGTCAGGCACACACCCAGTCGGTGCAGGCGCCCGGGCTGCCACGCACCCAGAAAACAAGATCTCAAACAGGATTTCCAAGCAGAGACAACAAACCTGTAGAAAGCAGAGGCGTAGCAACTCTTACCAGAACCAACCCTCGGTGACGGGAGTGACACCAAGCTCCTCCGAGAAGGACACAACGCATAAAGCGCCCACAGCTGAAGACACCATTCCTAACCCCACCGGGGTTAGCCCCAAGGGTTTTCAACACAGAGTCCTTACTCAGTGGCCTGTGGCACAGCTGGAAGCCAAGAGCAGCCCAGATTACACAGCTCAGGAGGGGAGGTGGTCCCTGGCTGGGGCTGCAGATCACGAAGCTGGAGGATAAAATCACGGGCAGCAGCTGCAGCAGGACTCCCACTGCTTCTGAGGCACCGGGAGCTCCCCGTGACAAAAATAAAGGATTTATTTCTACCAGCTGAAATCTAACAGACTAGAGGAGGGATTTTAAAAAACACCCAGAAGTGTAACAAGGCTCCATGAAAATTAACTTCCTTTGCTACGCCGTCCTGCTCACGGCCTAAACCCACAGTTCCTACCTGGCAAGTCTCAGCTCCCAGAGCTGAAGGAGTCCACGGGGTAGGTTGAATTTCAGGCAACTCTCCAGCAGTGGAACGGTGCGAACCAGCAGGAACCTGAAGCACTGTAAAACTTTTAAGACACCTAGGTATGCTAAACCCCTCTGGCACACTGAGTACTGCACGGGTTAGAGGTCTCATCCAGCCGCCTGAATCGTAACACAGAATCTTGGCTCTCTGCTACCTAATCCATACCCCCAGTTATTAACAGCTCCAAAGTGCTTTCCCATAGCCCATAGAGATTTTCAGGATGGATAGAAAAGGATAGATAAGCTTCACTCACATGATTCCCCCCTTCCTCCCTGCACCACCACCACCCCCAGTATTTATGCTGGGAAAAGCCCTGATCACTTAGGAAAGAAAACAAAAGCTACGAATGGAATACCGTATTTTTCAGATTTACACAAAGCCACAATAAGTTCAGATAGAAATCAAAATTATCACTCACAATACAGATGCTACTGTAAACTTTGCTTCTTATCACACAAAGCCTAATTTCCCTTTACAAAGAGATCAATCCTGACCAAGACACGAGTCTTCCAGCAAGCAGACCCTTCTCTGTAAAAATCCAGGTAAACATCCTGACTTGAAGCGCCAGGATCCTCAAAGTTCTCCCTCCTGACAGAGCTGCCCACTCCCTCCCGTGACGGCAGGAAGGCCATATGTACCAAAGAGTTATTGGCATCATCTGTAACTAGACATTCTGCTAATGACTTAGGAAATCTGTTAATGGGAAATTAATTGGAATCAAGATCAAGATCAGCCAATTGCACAGATTTTCCCCTTGATTAACACACCCACTTATCGACAGGATGAATTGCAAGTTGTGCCATTTGCTGACGTAGCTGAGCCCCGGGGAACTTGTCGGCGTGTTCACGGTACGGTGGCATTTAACGTGTCCAAGAATCGTCCTCCTGTGCTAGGAGGGTTCGCAAAGCTGGAGGTACCAAGGTAAGAACTGCGCAGGGAGAGGGAAGCTCTGTCTGGCACAGCACCCGGCCCAAGGCCCGCACGGAGCGAGGGATGGAGCTGACCCTCGCCGGCTTCATTTCCAGCTTCAGTTCTGGACACTAGACAACAGTATGGCGGGAAACAGGGTGTAAGTCTGGCTTTAAACTGGACCAGTGCAGCGCCCGGGCTGGGATTAAGCAAGTACTGAGTGGGGAAAGGTCAGCTGAGCGCAGCCCAGCACATCAGGTGGTGCCTCCCGGCTACGGCGTTAAATCCTCATGTCTGGCGTTGCCAGTGCTTGTGCCATCAGAGGTATCCTACACACAGCACGTCTGCTCTGTCTTTGCTTTTTCCTTCCCTTTTTCCTTTTTCTTCCCCTGCCCCTGAAAGCAGCAAGTGCTGGTATTTCTACTGTGACCAACTTTCCCCTTCCATTTGTAATTTCAGAAGCCCCCTTGCCAAGTCACTGCAGGTCAGCGCGTGCGGAATGAACCGGGTGAGCCAACAGCCAGCAGAGCTGCTGGGCTGGGGGCACTCGGCCCCCGGGAGCGCTCAGCACCCCGAGCCCTCTCCTCTGTCCCACCGCCTCCTCCGAGCGGGCCTGACAACACCCCCAGCAAGCACCAACAGGCGAGGGGATTTTCATTTCTTCAGTCCCACCAGTGCTACCGATTTACGTCTGAGGGACGGCCACAGGGCCTGACGCTGCCCCACCATCGCAGCGAGAGCACGTCTCGCTAGGGCAGCTTCAGCTGGCCACCGAACTTCAGGCAGGCTGTTTCCATCAGTGTTTTACAGCTCCACATGAAGCACGCTGAATACTAACGAGCGAGCCCAGCAACTGCTCCAGCTGGTCCGTAACGTGGAATGACAGGTCCCAGCAGAGAGGATCAGGCTCTCCTCTAACGCGACAAGCCCGGCCGTGTGATACGCTGCTCTCCTGACACCTTTCCGTGCTGCCTCGTGAAGAAGGACAGCCTTTTATCTCAGGTAAGAGGCGATGGACTGGAAGAAGCTGATGATGAGCTTTGCTTTTTGCATGGAGGGGAATGAGTTGCAAATCACCTGCTGTCAGAGCCCCAGCAGAAGGCAGAGTCCTGTGGCTAGGCAGGGTGCTGGGCTGGAAACAAGCCGTGCGCTAAAAGGGGAATGAATATAGTGCTTGAAGGGTACTGAGTCTTTTCAGGCAGAAAAGATTTTGCAGAAGGGACGTCTGCATAAGTAACGTCTTTATAAACAGGGATATATGGAGATGAGAAATTGCTCCTGGAGCTCCAAGAAAATGAAGATTTACTGCTTTAAGTAAAAAGGGAAAGATGGATGCCAGTCTGTGCCCCTACCTTCCAGGAAAAATATTACTCCTTTGAAGTGTTGATGAGTAGCTCTAAGGAAGGCCAAGGAGGCTTTGCTCACTTTCAGAGAGAGACTGGATCTGAGCTCTTACGACACAGCATGATTGACCTCCGCTTGCTGTGGCAGCAGTCGGGTGCTTTGTCCGTCACGGTGCTCCAGTGATGCCCGGGGTGCCTTCCCGGCCCTGGGCAGCCTGGCCGCACATGGGGCCCGGGGATGTGCAGGATTCAAGCACTGAGAAATCCCCCAGGCCCAGTTTCATGGGACGAGCAAACTGTTTTGGGCAGTTGGGGGAAGCACTGAAATTCCTGGCTCTCAGGTGTGACGGGAGTTCCTGAGACACCAGACGGAGCAGGACGGCGTGGGAAAGCTCCCGGTGACATGCAGTCAATCTGCGGTGTTCCTCCAAGAGGGACGAGCCGACATCAGACCAGACCCGTCTGGTGAGGCCAGCAACGGGGACACAGCACTGAGGCACATCGCTCCGGCAGCCCCTGCCTGTCGCAAATGCACACATAAATCACGAGCTTTGCATCCGGTCGGTACTCAAAGACATGAAGCTTTTCCTGCATTCAGAACTTCCTAAGAAGTTAATCCCCAAACCACCTGCTTTCCATCTGATGCCTCCTGAGGGCCTGGACAGGGGGAGTAGGTGTTTGGAATTCTTGTTGACTGTTGTCAGGCTTACACCAAGTGCCAAGTGCTGTTGCTGTCACCGTGCGTGAGAGGACACTGCAGGTACTGGGGGGTGCAGTTTTCCTTGCAGGCAACTCTGCGTCGGCAGGGGTAGACACCACCCCTCATCCCCACCCACGGTTGGTACAGAGAGCACTGGGGGTACGCTGGTGATCAAAACCATGTCAGCTGTGACAAAATAAAGGTCTTTGAAGATTAAGCAGAGGAAAAAAGGTCTTAGAAATAGATATTGAAAAGTTACATCATCCTTTTACTTATCTCACTCTCAAGCTTCCAACACTGGTCTCTCAGAACAGAACTGACCAGGGATTTCCTTATCATGCATGAAATTATTTTATTTCATCCCGGTGGAGGAAATTTCATGAAAACCATAGTTAGAAAACTAAGTTTTAAATCTGACAGGAAGAAAAGGCAAACAGAATGGTTTATGCCAAGCTCAGAAATAGTATCCCTCCTTACCCACTGACCATCCCGAACTGTGTCTCTGTGTGGGGCTAGTAATTAAACCCACATCAAACTCCATCCAATTTGCAGGCATCAGAGGGGTTTTGACTGGAAACTATTAACCCACCCCTTCCTCTCATGCCACTTATGGAAACCGCACAGGGCGTCACAATCGAGAACGGGATCTTCTTCTGCTGTGAGACAAAGTTGCACGGCTCTTCTTCAGTCAGTCAAGCTGTTGGTAATTACCAGGTGAGTTGTGGCATTTTTTACACCTCAGAAAACTCCATGAATCATATTACACAAGAGCTCAAGTCCCAGTATTAATGAAACTAATAACTCGCATCAACAGATTTTTTTTTCTTTAAGACTGATAGCTAAGGCAGAACAGACGCTGCAAACGAAAACATCAGCCATCTCCCCGGCTTGTGAGGCGGCAGGGACTACATTTCTGATGAAGGGCACATTTATGTTCCGGGCGGAGGTACACATACCACACAACCTACCTTTCAGAAAGACCACTGCCTGCCTACATCTTGAGTATGCTGCTTCCCCTTATTTTTAGAAGCAAGACAGGGAACAAAGGATTTCCCTTTTCCCCTCTGAAGCCAAGGTGCTGTTGTGCTGAGCAATTTCCCGTTACAGCGTCCTGTATGAATGCCCCAGCCGTCTGGCTGCGGGGTCACCCACCACGCCGTGCCTTGCCCTTCTGTGCAGGGGGTGAGGAACGTCTACTTCAGTGTAGGACAAGCTACTTGTCTGGAACCCAGAGCCTGGAGTCCATGCGAGCAAGCACTGTCTGAGGGAGCCATACTGAGCATGGACAGCCGTGCTCTGTGTCATGGCATCTCCAGAGCAGCAGAGTAATTCCCTGCAGCCAAAGGCGGTTGTCAGATGCAGAGGGCTGGGACTCCCAGGCTGTGGGGCTTATTCTGAGCCTCTCTGTTTTGCCATCTATAAAAAATTTATCTCCTCTGTCTCATAGTTAAAGCAAAGGAACAAAACAAACCCAGTAATGGAAGTACCACCACGACACGTAGCTCACTGCAGCTCCTCTGCTGCAATGGCCGTGCTGGGATTTGAGTTTACCCCCACCCTGAGCACCCCCCTGAGTTACTGAAGCCCGGCTGCCGAGCAGCTGTAACGGGGTGAAACAAGAGGCACTGTCGGTCTGACTGCGTGCTCAAGCTCTGAAACCCTTTCCCTAGCTGTGTGCTGGGGCCTCTTGGGTAAAGCTGGCAGATACATAAATCACCAGCTGAACTGGCTCAAGGGGCCAGTGCATGGAGCTCGAGGTCCTCCACTCCCAGGACAGACTTGGGGAATGGGCACCTTTCCTGGAGATCACTGCCCTTGCTATTGATTCTGGCCGTGTCTGGTTTCACGCCATGCAGACCAACCTGCCCTGTCCAGGATTTAACACGGCTCTGCTTTCCCGTCCTGCTGGGGGCACCAGGACAGACCCCAGGGCCCTCAGACAAAACCAGAACTCTGCCCGTTCTGGGCCCAGTGGTGTTGGGCAGACCCACAAGAGAGGCAAAGGATCTGTTTTTACTGATGACCTCCTCTTGGCTGCCAAGTCAAGGTGCCTTATTTACAGAGAGACATTCCTGCAGGTAGCTGCCGTGCCGGTGTGTTACCTACAGGGAAGAAGAAACACTGCAGGCTGTTTGCGTTACGCCATACACAGAGTTAACACCAACACTGGTTCAACAGCATCCTCAGCTGATGATGCTTCTCTCCCGTTAGCGCACGTGCTGCTGTTAGAATGACTGAAGATAAAACCACGTACCGACCTGTCCTGTATCCCCCAGGCACAGTGCCTTAAAAATCGGGTTGCCAATACAACCGCAGCGGTAGTCACCTGGGGACAGAGGAGCAGTGACCACCGCGGGTTTTTCGGGCAGTGGGCCCTGAGCTGTAATGCTGCCCCTGGGTGTCACAGCACAAGGGCAGAGATAGCCCCTTCCTGTGCCAGTCTGGAGTGTCCATCCAGCTCTGCTGGCGCCCTGTGCCAGTCCCAACAGCCTGATGCCCCTAAGCCAACAGCCTCACACTGTCCCCAGGCTCGTATCCATGCCAGAGGTTCCCAAGTGGGATCTGGCCTCAAGAACATCCTGGGGGTGCCCTGGGAGGGAGGAGAGCAGGACACAGCACCCAGTCCAGCGCACCGTCTCCACTCCCACAGCCCCTCGTTGTACATCTCGCTGCCTTCCTGCCCACCCTGCTTGTAGCCCCTGCCACAGGTCCACAGCTTCCTTTGGAGAAAAGCTCAGCACCAGTTCAATCCAAACCCAGAAGTTTTAAAAGCAATATCTAATCCGACATTCAAACCTTCCTAACTCCTGTCAGCAACGTGAAAGGGTTGAACTTGAAAGCAATTAGAGCAGTAAGTGTAAAACTCGCTTTGAATTAACCTGAGAGCCTTGAACTGCACTCTTGAAACGCAGCGTCCCAAACGCCTGTACGTGCGTAACACCGGCAGCTTTTGAACTGTAACGGGCACAGCCAAACAGCGATGCACCAGCCCTCCCTCAGCTGCCAGAGTGCTGGTTTGCACGCTGAATAATGGCACTCGGTGTCTGCTTCAGTTGTTATGAATTCACCAGCAGTATTTAATTAATTATCACAGACATCTGTTTGCACTAACATTTATGGCTCCGGGTAGATCGCACACTCGGTCTGAACGCTGTCCGCATGTGAATCTCAACATCGATCTTCATGTCTGAGCTGACTGCTCCCTGGCTCTGCCGTACCGGGCCGGACGGCAGCACCGCGGGGACACGTCGACTGTGCCGTGCCGGAGGGTGATGGCCCGGAGCGGCACTGGGGTTAAACCAGCCACATTCAGCACAGGCAGAGGCTGGGCCTCCTGCAGACTCCCAGGCAGGGGAAGGCTGCCACCATCAAAGCTTGCGTTGCCATGGCATGGCTCTCCCCGGTCCCGGAGCGGATGTCACCCTGGAGAGCAGCTCCACAGTCTGCTCTGGCTGTGAAAAGGTGAGTCCGTATACACATACCAGTCTCTCTTGAGACCCACCGTGTGTGTGAGCAGCACATTCCCTTGACAGCGAGTTTATTCGCCTGCACACGTGCTCATATCACGCATTTCCCACTCAAGGAGTGATGCCACAGGGACTTCACGTTACATTTAATCTGGTGCAACTGTAGGTTTCTGTCAAAATCAGCAATTTGCATTCCCTCCAGCAGTTTGTCCCTGCTCCTGGTTCTCATCCCCTCACTTGTGCTAAATTTGATGACTGGGCTGATCAGAGGGAAAAGGTAGGGTTTTGGATCCTGTGGGTTTCTTCTAGTGAGTTAGTTTTCCATCAAGTTTGTCCACCACCTCTGC
>NW_010266906.1:0-3147 GCF_000690775.1 Eurypyga helias | reverse complement strand
GAGTGGAGCTGGGAGCGCTTCTGGCAGCTGCTGCCATTAAAAAAGCTTAGGTGTAACACAAGACTGTACCTGAAAGGGCCTAAGGATGTTTATATAATCTGGAAGACAAAACCAACGCTAAGTGGAAACTGGTGGTAAGCAGGGAACGGCATGCAAAACAGCAGAGAGATCCATTAATACACTCTGATTCCACACAAGAGATCTGTGTCTCCTTTCGCTCATATGGAGCCAAACCCATCTGCTTCACTCACGTTGCTTCAGACTAACACCGAACTCGTCTGAAATCCCACAGCCTACCTGGAAACAGGGCTGTCAGCCGCGCCCCACGGCTGGGTTTCATTGATCTGCGTGCTTGCCTGAGACCAAACGCCTATAACCTTGCAAAATTGAAAAGGCAGATCATGTGCGGCAGGTTACCAGATGCGCTGCCCTCCCAGGATGGGGGTAGGGGAGTGTTTACAGGGATTCTGCATTCAGGTATTTGCTCCTCTGAGGTCACCAGATCTCAGATGGCATTTCCCCTTTAGGCTTCCTTTCAGCAAATAGAAAAACTATTTTTTTAAAGTAGAAGCAGGGACCTCTTGGATTCTTTTTGACAGCTGATTTCCTTTGCCACCCAGAGAATAACAGCCCCTAACTTCTAACCTTGTATTGTTCATCTTTCAAACTAAAAACAGGCAAAATCATCTGTTAATGGCAGCAGAAACATTTGCATGCTCATTTGCTTCTGAATGATGTAGAGAAGATGTTACCGGCAGCTTAGCGAAGTGGCTATTGAAGAAGTCTACCCCATTTAATATTTTTATTGTTGTTTGTTATTTATACAGCAACACAGATGTCCCCGTTGTTTAACAGGGACGCTCATCACGTATGTAGCACTTTACATTTTAAAGACCCACAGAAACCCTAACTGCCTAATCCCAGCAAAATCCCTGTCTGGAAGACAAGTATCTGTATCTTTCCTCCACAGGTGGGGACATTTCAGACCCACATCTGGGTGGCTTCCCCAGGACCACAAAGCAGGAGGTAAGAGCAGGCTGGCAAGGGGATGCCATGTGCCTGGGGCCAGCTCTGGCCATGCTGGCGGCTTTCCCCAGCAAGAGGACAGCCTTGCATTTGAGAAGAGCACCACCAGATTCCTGGCCTGCTCCCCGTTTCCATGGGCCTCCCCAACTCTCCCTTTACCCATGAATATGAAGCAAGCCCCCAGAAAACTAGAGCACGCGTTGTGCCTTTATGCGGTACGTGCTTAGGTGCAGCATGTGATGTGACACTGCGTAAAGCAGCCGCTCCAAGCGGAAGGGACAGCCCAACTCCAACTGTAGCATCAAGGCCTTGCGGTACGGACAGCAGGGAAGCACCCCTGGCACTTCATGCCTGGCCCCACTGCTAGAGACCAGTATTAGCCCTCAGAAACCTAACTACCACTTACACGAGCGCGACACATGCCCCGTGCGGTCACTGCTTCAGAGCAGGGCGCAGAGCCAGCCTGCAGCTGACGGTGTCACAGCTGCCCTACCCAGCGTCACCCAGACCTGGGGACCGCGGCTCCCAGGCTCACTCCCGCCGCTGCCTGCGCAGGAAGCTTGCTTCACAGCGCAACAAGAAACACCCAGAGTTTTTATTTCTTCAACCTCAGGCCTTAAACTGGGGAAGACAAAACCACGGTGCCACCCTCCTAGAACTGCTGCCTTTCTATTAAACCGACAGAAAAGGGTTTCTCATTCCATACAGACACGGCTGTCTTGAATTTCCCAGCTGTCATCTGACAGGAGCATCGGGAGAGAAAAATAAAACAAGCACAGTGTATAAACAACCCTAGGGACTACATTTTGTAGACTCTGAACATCAATGATGTGCAATTCTTTGTTTGCTGAGGTGAGCAAGTACAGAGGGAGAACTGTACACAACAATTATGTTAAAACACTGCACAGTGCTTGAGCTTTAAATACCTCAGAGGGACAAAACGTAAGTGCAAGTTGCTCTGAAATGAAAAGAGGTATTTTCAGCCATTTCTTTAGCAGGAGAGGTGAAGGTCATAAACACGGCAGCCGGCCAGAGAGAACAACTGTGGTTGTGTTGGGAGCACTGTGGACATCCTTGGGACGTCACTACGGGCTTCATCTAGAGACCCTGCAGGGATGAAACAGAAGGATTGTTCCCAGAATTTCTGATTAAAAAGCTAAAATAGAAGAAACTAATGAGTTTTATTGCACACAGTATTTCTATTAAAAACCAGAGGGACGTTGTAGCACGCAGAGACGCATACGCTCACCGCTGCAGGTGGTGAGGTTTGCTCAGGAAGGAGAGCTCTTGCCCTGGGGACGTCTCTGGAGGGGCCACACGCTCTGCAGTGACAGCCCTTAAAAAATGCCTCCCCTGGCTCTGTAGAGCTCACAGCCATATCAGGCCTCAGACGTATGCCTCTTCCCTTTGAGAGAGACAACCCAACACTTCATGAAAACAGGTCTCAACATCTGGTTATGTCATTTTATGAGAGAAATGTCTATCAGCGACAGCACCTAATCTCTCACCAGCATCCTCCACTCATAAAACTTCTTCAAATTATATGACAGATGTCCTCCTCCCCCTCAGACTTGCTCTCTTCGAAGGGTTATTTTAAATAACTCAGTGACACAGAATTCCCCACTAATCCCAAAGATCTCCGTTCACTCCCCCACAGCCCCTTTTCCCACCCACCCAGCCCGAAGTGTGAGCTACAGAGATAAGTATAAAGAACACAAGGAAGATACCCAAGAAAGCTCTAGGTAACAGCATAGTTCCAATAATTCCTTTAGCGTCAATAACATTTTCCAAGCCATGCCTACTGATGTCAGTCTGCAACACCAAGGATGCGGGCGCAGACTGCATTTAGCTTGTGGTGCGTGGCTATGGGAGTGACACGGAGCGGGGGAACGGGACACCCTAATCCTTGCAGCAGGGAAACCCGGCCTGGGACTCCATGGCAGGGCCGCAGACAGCGTCAAGAAAAACTGTAAGAGTGGGAAGTGAGAACACAATAAACCATCTTTCTGACCTCAGCATCAATTACGAAAATGACCTCACAGTTTCACGTAGGCGACAGCTGCTGCTGCAGCGCGCGTGCCAGCACCGGCGGCAGAGCTGCCCTGCGGGCCGGGGGCTGGC
>NW_010266905.1:11156-11605 GCF_000690775.1 Eurypyga helias | reverse complement strand
GTAAGTGGATCACCCTGTCCCTGTAGGGGACACAGGATAAAGAGCTCTGAATATGTATACCTCCCTAAAGGAAACCTGTATTTATAATGTCAGTCCTAGGGTTTGAGAAGTGAAAGTATTAATCTCACATTTCATTTTCTATTTGCAACAGCAATTGGTTCACCAAAGTTGCCATTTTCTAGTAGAAGTGTTTAGGGAGAAAATACTTTGGTCATTCCTTCTTAAGTGCTCTCTTTGGGTACACTGAAGGTGATAGTGGTATGAGAAGTAACAACTTTGCTATAATGTTAAAACCTCTATGTTGTTGTTGTTGTTTTGTCCTTACTCCGTGTTTTTTCTCTGGCAATTTCTATGAATAAAGACTGCTGCTGTAAAGGTGGAGTTGAAGAGAAACTGAATAGCCGTTAAATACCCACAGTGGCTACAATTCAAGGATGAGGATAGTAGCT
>NW_010266905.1:0-11120 GCF_000690775.1 Eurypyga helias | reverse complement strand
AGCAGGTGAATCTTGATGATGACATTTTTTATGTCAAAAGAAAGGGATTTTCTGCACTTGCAGATGAAAAGCAATCTTTCTGCCATGTTGCTTAATCCACCAGTAGAGTTTAACTTTTCACTCTTTCAGTTTACTCATTCAACTGCCTTTTTCTTGTTAATTGTGTTAATTGCCTTTTTCTTGTTAATTCTTCACAGTTAATTGTATTGAATCCACTAAATCACAAACTAACCACCAAATTTAAATCACTCTCACCATCATTTTTACATTACAGTTAGAGAGTTACCAGGTAGTGAAGTGATTGGAACAGTGACAATCAAAATGAAAAATAAACTAGTCAGACCAAATGGAATCGAATTGCTGTATTCAAACCTTCCAAAACTTACTGTATTTG
This sequence comes from Eurypyga helias, assembly GCF_000690775.1. Classification (NCBI taxonomy): domain Eukaryota; kingdom Metazoa; phylum Chordata; class Aves; order Eurypygiformes; family Eurypygidae; genus Eurypyga; species Eurypyga helias. Next base: position 10,726 of record NW_010266905.1, on the reverse strand, counting down.
GGCAAATCTGAGTCCCTGCTAGTCTGTGTTATTTTCTGTGTTGCCCTGCCCGTTTTCTGCAGTGAGCACATTCAGCCTCTGCTCTATGGCCACATTCATGCTGCCACCTGTTGCAGTTCCCCACGTCCTTCTCCCTGTACAGTAGATTTTACCCATGAATAGCCAGAAAAAGCATTCAGGAAAAATGTGTTTTCTTAACACTTTTTTGTGCATTTTAATGGTTTGGAATATTTTTTCATTTCCAATTGTTAGAAAGAATGCTATATTTTTTGAAAAAAAAAAAAAATCTCAGTACAAGTTTCTCCTGGTTTTCTCCACTGTTAAAGGAATTATCATCCAAGATTTCCCACAAGTCACTGGGTTGAGAGAGATTAATGGTTTGTTATGGAGGGAAGATTTTTCCACAACCAGGCTTTTTAATAGTGAAGAGGGTAGCACAAAGCAAACAATTGAAGAACATGCTGGCAACCTCTGTTAGTCACTGTACTGCGTGTATTCACAGCACACCTGGCAGTGGGTGAGCAGGTCACAGACCAACTTTTGAACACCATTGCCTTTCGCTCTCACATCTAACAAAGAGGGATGCAGATGTCCATTCTGGGAGAAATACAGTCAGTTGTTGCCATCTGTTGAATTACAACAAAAGAGGCAGTTATGCTTGTGAGACAAATTGAAAGAGTTTGCCATAAATGACGACACTGCTGTGTGTTTCTAGATTCTTCTCAGCATATTCAGATGTGGGTGTGAAAGACAGAAGCGAATGATCTGAAGCATGCTTTCTAATGTATGATGCTCACTTTGCAAATTAAGAAAATTCAGATTTAAATTTCTTTATTTAGGACATTCTGTACAGAAGAAAAATATAATAAGAGATATAAAGGAAATTAAAAAAAAAAAACCAAACAGGTATTTTATTCAGGGGAAAATACCTAAGCACACTGATTGCATTGGTGATGGATGTTTGGGTAATGCATTTTAATGAAAACAGCAGTAAAACACAGAACAGCCTATCAGATTTATGAATAATGTAGCTATTCAGTCCCCACATCTCAGCTAGCTATGTACATGAAGAAGGACGAATTCCTGGGTGTTACGAATATATCTACAATACATTGCCTCTAAGTTGCTAAGTCTGGATCAGCTCACGGGTGAGACAGCAAGATCATAACGTCTCAAGAAGATCAAATTTTGCAGTGCAGTGAGAGGAGAGAGAAGTGGTAGCTAAGATTCACCAGAGGTTTAGTGCCTGGATAAGTAAGAATGAGGCATAGACACTCAAACCAGGAGATGCTGTTTTAGTGTGGAGAGATTTTAGTATAGTAGTCATTCAGTATCCCTGCCTTCTCAGTTTACCAGTATCATCGGAGAGTAGTGATTTTAATGAACTATGTACTGCATTTCCTTAATGTGGGACATAAAGATGTGCCTAACCTCTGTCTGTTTCAAAAGGAGAAGACTTGAATAGAGTCAATTGCTCAGTGTACTTCTACACCCTTCTAATTAATAGCTTTATCCTGCCTCTGAAGGTTTTCTGGGGCCATTACAATGGCTAAGGTCATAGAGTTTCTCTCAGCAGGATGAGATCCCTTACCTCCTGTCTTTAGTTAACTGACCTGTTCTAATGCTCAAGCCCACTGAAACTTGGTTGAATGTTTTCATTAAGAAATAAAATGGAATTTCTTGTATTTTTCTCAAGTACTTCAAATTCACCCTTTTTTCCCTTAAAAAAAAAAAAATAATTAGCTTTATGTACAGGCAAGTATCCAGATGGTGAAAATACTTGCTACCATATCAATACTGTAAAATCGTAGCTCCTGATACTCCTTCAGAATCTAGGCAAATATTTACTCTGACTGTCCAATTAGCCTAAGAAGTAGGTGAACAAAAAGCTGTCCTTTTGTAATGAGTAATGACACCATATTTTTCTTTACACTGTAACTAGAATCTAACTTCTACTGAACCAGGAGTTACAGATGTAAGCCATTGTTGGTTGACTGCTAAGAGCCATTTTTACTTTGTATTAAACTATCTGTCAAAAAAAAAAACAAAACAAAAAAAACCACAAAACATTTTACTGTCTGGATCCACAGCCATATACTGTGCACAATGTTCTCCTGTGCATCTAAGAGACTTCTGGAAGTTCTCCTACTTGACAGAAAAACCTTCACTGGGACAACTTTCATACTCCAAGGCATTCAGTCTGCTAGTAAAGCACTCTGCTTGATACTCTAAAATAATAATTTAAAAAGTTGAAATTTTAAAGTATAACAGATCAAAGGGATAGTGTGTGAAATTTTCGTGGCACCCTAATGCAAGGATGAATTTTTGTAGTAGGAGAATTTCCTTCAGGAATGAAGGATACCGCTTCTGGTGTTTGTATTTTATAGTATTTTTCAGTTGCCTACTAACTTGTCTAAATCCAGAAAACTCCTGTACACTTTCGCTTGGCTGAAATTTTTTGTCCAACACGAGTCCAAAATCCAAACTAAGAAAAAAAGATGATTTCTCCCTTTCTCTCTACCACTGTTCTAGCAAGAACACATCATTAAAATTGGAGGAATAGAGACTCCATATTTTACACCACCGTCCTTCATGCCTTTGGTTTTCTTGCTTGCTAACACCTTAGTATTACTGAACCTCTGTTTATAATGTTGAAGCAGAAAACAGCCATTCAGCTGTGACCCAATTAGACCCTCTATGGAGAAAAAGGAGCACCCTAGGATGAAAGGGATGATAAAACCCTCTGAACTCCTTCCAGATTGTCTAAGGCCATGAATACACATTTTGGAAAGGGTGAATCCTCCTTATTTTATATTCCTCTTGTTCTCAGATGACTGACTCCACAGAAGTAAACAAAATTAAGCTGGAAATTTGAAAGCAGCTTCAAAGGAGTTCCGCACTTAATTCTATTGATGGCTCTTTTGAAGATGCAGACCTTCGCCTCTAAAATAATATACATCTTTTTAAAATGTTCTATTATTGCACAGACAGTGGAAGCTCAACATTAAAAAGCTTTTCAATTGACTGGTTTGAATTCTTTTTCCTTTGGGATTATTCAGAATGATCTGAAAAGAGCCTCTCTGATTGAGCATACTATTTTATAATTAGTGCCACAAAACAAAGTATTTCAGTATGTCAACATGAAGTCTAAGGTTACTAAGAGACAGAAAACAAACACAGAAGAGTGTGGCTAGGAAGAGTGAAGCTAAAAGACATCAGTAAAAATTCAGATCATATATCTAATTTAAAAGTAGAAAAGCATAGTCTGTTTTGCCTTATTTTCTAAAAATGCATATATATCCCAGCAACAGCTCAAATAAATAAAATAGGTGAACACAATGAGGAAGGTCTGGTAGACCTCATGGTTTAACTGACAGGAAGGTGAGTGGAACTTTGCTCACTGCAGATGGCACTGGCACTGCCAGATATCAGGCCTTGTAGGTACATGCACAGAGGGGAACAGTAGCAAGAGCTATCAGCTCTGACATCTACTGTGAGTGTAACAGAAGAAGCAGCTCTAAAGCCCTTTCCCAGCCTTCAGCACAAGACACAATAATAGATTAATCTTTTTTTCCTGCATACCAAAACCCCAGGATGCATTTTGGCCTAACCCCGAAGACACTGCCTCACAGAGCTCCCACCGAATAAGTGTGCTTTCTTTCTGCTTACAAATAAGTGACTGCACATACGGACTATCTAACCACTTATTCAGAAGCATCAGAAGTGTGTAACCCCACACAAGTTTGTTACTTTCTTTCTACTGCTTTCTCAGTGAAAGACATTCAAGACTCTTAAGTCTACCACGCAGCGCAAATGGGAAACAGAAGGTCAAATAAATTTATCCTCCAGGAAGACTTTATGTTCATCCTAAGGAAAGAGTCCAAGAAAGCCTAATTGTGCCTGAAATCATAATGGCCTAACTTCATCCCCAGATAAAGTCATACATAAAGTTTCCTTCAAATTTCTCAGATCATGAAGCTATCTAAGGTAAAAAGTGTCCGTGGCCAATCCAGAAAATATTTTGACTTTGAACTTAAAGGGTACTGGCTTCCTTCACCTGAAAAAGCAAAAAAATACATTACATACTGCCTACGCATGACTTTGGGTGTACATAAATGATTACCAGGTTGAAGTAATGCACAGAAAAGAAAACAAAATGTGAGCAGTCCAGTAAAAATAATCTTGCTCTTTGAACATGGGGTGTAAACGTTTTTTCTTCTCTAGTTTAATATATGAAGCATATAGTTCTGTTCTGCAGCTTCAGCCCAATGAACCTATCATGTACAATGTCAGAAATAACTGTTACCAGTGTTCCCTCTACTAAAGAAAAGCTTATATGGGTAAAACTTAAAATCAGATTACATTCTTCTTTCTCAGTATCTGAAAGGCCCATCACTTGCCTCCAGTCACAATAATTTTTTTTTTTATATTTATTGTCCTTTTATCAAACTTAAAGAAGTGGTAAGCGAGGCCCCATAAATTGATACAATGTAGAAATGGAAATAGACTTAAGATAAAATCCTGGTTCTTGTCAATTTATACATCTGAGGTTGACAACAGGTGAAGAGTATATACTCTATGAAAGGCACTTTGGATTAACTGTTCGAAAATATTTTTAATTATAAACTGGTAAAAATGAAGTTAAAACATAAACCCCCATTAATACTTGTAAAAAAGTCAAACATTGCAATTTAACAATATAAAATTACTTATTTTTCACAGTTCAGGACACCAATAGGCAATGTGCCTCCAATAAACTAATTTTAATTAAGAAAGGGATGTTTTAATTTTCATAAAATTGTCTGATAGAGTTGTAATCTACTATAATAGAATACTGTAAATATAGAAATTTAAGTATGCCCATGTCCACTTGTGGTTTCATCCCAGCCAGCAACTAAGTACCACACAGCCACTCACTCACCCCCTGAAAAATTCCTTGAACTGGTAAAAACGCTCCTTAGCAACATCTAACCCCAGTGTTATCAGTGCTCTTGTCATGGCAAATCCAAGCCGTAGCCTCATACCAGCTACCATGCAGAAAATTAACTCTGTCCCAGGTGAAACCAGCACACCACTGATAAACTTCTCAGGTACTCAGAATATGTTGATGCAGCTTGTGGTGTCACAATATGACAGGATTTTGTTAGAGGTGGACCGATATCTTAAGGTAACACAAGAACAGATTCTACGCTTTCTTACTGCTTTATATAGTAAATCCTTACTGGGTGAAGGGACATAGCCAATATTGCACTGTAAAGCCCCACCACTTAAGCAAACCTGATTCCATTTGGCACGTCTAGAAATAACAACGTAGCAACAGAAAAAAAATCTACAATATCATTTAGGTGTTCAGGGTACAGTTCTGCCATAGTTGGAAGAGTTACGTAGTGTTTTATCAGAGATAGGCAGGAATTTTTGCTTTGGAAGAATGTTTTCAAGAATGTCAAATGTCGCAAAATTACCATGGTAACTTTCATTTCCTGAATAAAAGACATCTTTATATAGACTGGGTTTAGATTTATTAGCTGAGTATATTATTCTTTTTTCTGCTAAAATATGCCTGTAGACTTTTTGTTATAATTTATTAGTATTTCTTTAAATAATGCAAATATTCCTGTCTGACAGTGGCTCAGACCAAAATCTTTAAAGTTTATAAATAAGGGCACAACACAGAAGGCTAATGCCAGGTAGACCAAATGTAATATGACAGGGTGTTGAGAAATAAGTAGTTATGTTCTTTACTGTATGGACCTACAACCAATCCACATCTCACAGTACAATATATTATGCAACCAAATTTGTCAACAAGTCTCAAAGCTAGTCTTAAAGTGACAAGGACATCTGAGACCATAGGGACTTTCATAAACCTTGGCTTTGACACACAGATCACAAGAACGATGTGTTTGTTACATTTCAAGTAATACTGATCTTTCTGCTGTTGTCAGAAGGCAGCTATAAGGCAACACCAAACCTTTAAGCATACTAACAAACACACAAATTTAGTTCTTATTTCATGACTGACCCTTTAAGAAACAGTTGTCAAAGCAAGTGAGAGGATTTTCCCTTCTAAATAGTTTGGTAGCAGAGAGGAGATTCCTGGTTGTAAATGCCAGAATATTTGGGAACAGGATGGAGATCCTAGAAGGAATGGCTTCCTTGCAAGGGAATGGGGGAATTTAGAGTTTGTCCAGGCACCTGTCTCTGATATCAAGGCCTTACGTAATATGAATATTTAGGGTAAGTCCTACCTGTGTGATTTATCACTTCCTTGACACAATGCATAAAAAACCTCCAAACCAACCAATAGGTAAATGCAAAAGGGGGTGAGACAAAACCATCTTTTTAGTGCCACTATAGACTTAAAATAATTTGTGCCAGAGGTTTCCCATGAAATTGATGATATCTAATCCTAAACCGGTTTTTAGAACTGCCTTTAACCCCAGGATAGTTTTACTTCCTTCTTCTGGACTGGGCTTTATTTTCTGTACTCATTTCCAGACTAGCAACAGTGTTTCAAAATTCTTTTTAATTTTTTTTTTTTTAAGAGATCTTCAAATATTTTACATTTGTCTGATGCCTCAGGATGTCAATAATTCCTCCTTCTCCCTCCCACATTCTTTCTTCATACTAAATATCTGTTTTTTCCTTATTGTCAGTATTGTTAAGCTGTTTATATACCATATATTTATATATAATATATTACATGTATATTTCAGATGAAGGTCCACAAGTCCTGAAACAAACGTGCGATGCTTCATTTATTTTTTATATATTACTAAGTATAGCAAGTATGTGTGGGAGTTGGGTTGTATTGTAGTTGTCATTGTAAATGTGACTCAAACAATTTGCAAACTTCTCCTGTTTTCTCTTTGACTACCATCTTTTCCCAGCCTGCCTATGAACCTTACCTTCATTTATTTTCTTGCTGAACATGTTATCAATATTTTCTTTTTCTCCTTGTCCATTAATAATTCCCTTCAACTATGTTTTTCTCAGTGACTTATTTTTCTTTCCCACATCTTGGAAACCCAAATGTGTTGTAACCACATGAACATGTTGATTTTTGATGGTTGGAGCCATTACAGTCACTTTTCTGATAATCAAAACCATTTCTATATCAAACTCTTGTTTAGGAGCTGAAGAATATGAGCTGTCCAGGTTCCTCTGATCCTCTTCAGGTCCTCTTCAGGTGCTCTCCATAAATTAATGAATGGTATGAATTCATATACTACTCAGAGGGAACATTGGGAAACATATAGTACTTGCACAGTCTTTGGACACAAACTGTCAGGAAATCTGGCAGATGCTCCAGTATTGGACCATGAGGGTATGGCTCTGGTGTGGGTCTCAGGACTTTCAGAAACTCTGCAAGCTCAATTATGAGTGTAGGGCCAGAGCCTGGGGAACTGAGAGCTGTGAAACTTGGAGTGCTAAAGGAGAAAGGTCTAGGAGTCGAGTCCTCACTGGGAAAAGTGATGAGATACATCAGGGAAGTGCTTGAGTTTGCAGCCCATGACAACACTCAAAATTTGATTTTCTGGAATAAATAGGGTGTGGTCTCCAAATCCTTTAGTGTCTTACAGTAGGATATCATCCTCACACATTAATTGGATGTTGATGAAACTTCTTTTCTTTTGAGTTAAACCAGTGCATACATGGAGTAAAATGTTACCTGATCAATTGCCTGTCCCAGTATCTGTCTTCTGGGCTATAGTAGCTAATAAGGGCTTCTGAGGAAGCTGGCAGAGGGTTTCACTTCGCTATTATTAAGGCAACACCATTATTAAAAAAACAGAAAGGGCGTGGGAGGGAGAAAGGGTGACATAAATGAATGGGATAAAACAAAATTTTAAATGAGCAACCCTGACTGCCTTCTCCCCTCCAGCAGCATAAAAATAATATTTTTTTAAATCCTATCTTAAATCCTAGTTTTATCAATGATGGACAAAGTTGAATTTTAGCAGGAAAAACATATTGTATGCATACATTTGTCTTTGATCAGACATTCATAACTTTTGTTAACATGTGAAATAGCAAAAATACTGAATTTCACAGGGTGATGTACTGAAATGACAGAACCTGGAGAACAAGAGCTAAAGAGATTTGTAAGAACTAATATGGAATGCTTTGAACAGGAGGTTTGTGGTGATGTGTACTATAAACATTTGCCTAAATCAGAAGACAATCTAGCTTTTAATAAAGTAACATTGCTATCCAGTGCTGAAAATCTTCTCCAGGCAAGGAAATCTCAATTAGATATTAACTTGAAATCCCCTTTGAATTGGGATTTTCTGTTTGATTTTGATTTTTAAACAGGCTGATTCACTTTGAGAAGTTCATATATATTAGTGCTAAGATATCTGTGATCTGGAAAAACATGACTGGTGATGCTTTTCCCTTTTTCCTCAGAACTGAAGGCTTCTTTTGTGGTAAAAGAAAGACACGAAGAAAACTTGTTTATAAATCCATTTCCAGTTAATTACAACCTTCATCCATTTTAATCATGGCATATGTGTCTCACTGTTCCACTCCAGGGAATGTTTTAAGTTACCTTAGCTACAATGAAAGTGCCTCTTCAAACCACTCAGCTGATCCCTTCCCTTTCATATCTCAGATGGCGTGAATGAGCTCAAAGCAAATGTTAGCAGTGTTTCTCAAGATTAGAAGTGGACTTGCCTTGACAGCTAACTTTCTGAAGTTCATGCTGGCATGTGCATGTCAAAGAACTTATTTTCATGTCTCCAAGGTTAGCAAGGCAAGTGCCCAGAGCAGAGCACAGCAATTCCTTGATCCAGGAAGACATGATTATTTTAGATTCCCCATAAAATTATCCCCATGCATATGCTGAAATGACAGAGCACAAGTGGGCAACCAGATCAAGCAGAGCCACAGGTAAGACACATCCTCTCTGCACTGCTTGGCTATATCAGACAGGGAAGGTGCACAGAGAACACCTGCTAGTCCTCCTCCACATTTACCCTGCTGGAGAGGAGAATGGGGATGGGTATGCTGCCAGCCCCACCACAGTGGGAGAGGATAGAGAGGCAGAGAAGCAGAGAAGGCAGAACTGTTGCAAAGGAGAAGTAGTGGGAGTACAACTGTACCAAAATCACTTATTTTCTTTACTTGAGATGATTGGCAGTCCAGGTTGTTTTCCATATCCACCAGTATAAGTGTTTATGAACATATTAAAAAATTTAAAGAGATCAGTAACATGGTATATACAGTCCTCAGTCTTGATGAGATTCTCTGATACTTTCTGAGGTACTGAAGTCAGCAATACTCAATACATTCAATTGGCCTCAGGTATAAGGGGTCTTGTTGAAGTTCTCTCTCTCTCTCTATGGACTAGATGTACCCAGAGGTAACTAGGTTGGGCAAAAACTAGAACATTTTTTAAGGTAAAATTTCATCCCATTTGAGTATTTTCTTTGAGTCAAAACAGAGGGGGAAAAAAAAGAAACAAATATACTAGCAGCGACCAGTTGGAAACTCCTTTGTTATATTTCACAAGTCTAACTCATTATATAAACGATAATTCTTACATAGAACTTTGCGTGATGGTGGTCATACTTTAAAAAAAAATCAATACATTTGCTTCCAGACCTGTGTGCCTAGGAAACATAAGTAAATACCAGAAAGCAAATAAAAAATAGGTAGACTAAGAAAATAATACATATAATCTGTAAACTTTCTATTACCCATCTTTTTAAGAACAGAGTTCCTACCTTCCTTGATACCAATGTGCAACAAACATAAGTTTTTATTAACATGTCTGTGTGTTGCTTTTCAGCTTTAGGGCAAAATGAAGAGATTAGGATTTTTCTTCCTATATAAAAGATCAAGAGTTTTTCATCTTTTCCAACATATATTTTGTCCTATTACAGTAACAATATAACTCAAATTGTGGGTCAGCCAATATCTTGTCATGTTCAACTAGCAATTCTAAAATAACACTAGCTGTCTTTAACCTGAACTGTCTTTTCTAATGTTTCTTGTTTGGACAGACTAATGGCAAGAACAGCCCTTCAGATCTGCCCTGCAGCAAAGCTGGAATAGCTCGCGAAAGATTAAGTTTAGGCCATACACATATCCATTTAAAAACTGGGAATGTGCCATCTTTCTCAGCATCTATACAGTATAAATCATCATGACATTCAAATACATATTATGATGTCCGGCAGGATTTTGCATAAATCTCCACAAGACCTGGCAAAGGGGTGGCATATTTAGAATTCCTTGAAAAGTTGAATTAGGAGGTATTAATTATGGTTCAATTTCTCTTGATGATGTATCATCGTACTGTTTCTTCAAATAATACATTAAATCAGAAGAAAGGTTTCTTAGTGCTTCTGTAGTGAGTCACACTAAAAAAAGCAACAACTAAAGTAATATCTTGCTCTGTTTCTGGGCAAAGATCTGATTTAAAATAACATGGTTTTGGACCAGTTAGTATTCTGGTTGAAATAGTTGTGAACAGATTCTCACCTCTGCACAAGGAAAGAATTGGGTAGAAAAACACTGTTGCTCTTCATAATGGCTGCCAAATGATCTCTGATTGTCTATTATCAATCATATGTAAGGAAAGCTGGAAAGGGACTTTACTAATTCAAAACTTCTACCACTTATTAAACTGTTATTCATGGAGTTTCCTAAGAGTTTGTCCCTATCATCTCCATCCTAGATTTTTTAATGTAAAAAAAGCAAGGGGGGGGGTGAGGAGAAG
>NW_010266904.1:0-15114 GCF_000690775.1 Eurypyga helias | reverse complement strand
ACCATCTTCGTGGCCTCCTCTGGAAATAGCTGTTTTGGATGTGATGTCTCACTGGGATTACCCATCTAGTGAAACCTCTTGTACCTCACCCCATTCCCTGAGGCAGTCCTTTCAGAGACAGGAGCACAAGCCTGCCAGAACAGCTACTTGGAGCATGGCAGACACTCTCAGTACCACCGGTCTCCTGGCAAGCATCCAAATTCAGGTGCAAAACAGGGGAATGCTTTTGTGACCTTAATTTGCCTCATCCACAGAAGCTCAGTACCCACTTAGGGAGAAAAAGCTCCTCTGTGCAGCTGTGCTGCATCTATGCACAGCTGGGGGCTGTCAGACACAGCCTGTCCTGCTCCGGCTGCTTCCAGCTGATAGAGCCTTCAGCTGGAAGGATAGGCAGAGAAGAAGAAAGCAAAGCTGTGCACTGGAGTCAGGTTATTAAAGCAGGTCAAACTGGCTTTTACAGAAATGCCAACTACCTCAATGATCCATTTCATAATTTACTGTATTGTGTTTTCACTTAAAAAAAACCAACACACACACACACACCCCCCACCAGAAGAGTAGGCAGCCTTCAGCAGGTAACTTCTTTGTGGCTTCACACAGATTGACAAGCATCAGGCAAGGTAGGTTAGAGAGCAGGGCATTTTCTGTTCAGACACTAGAGCAATGGGGAACAGATAAACAAGCCATGAAACAGGTTAGGGCTCTGTAGGAGAGCCTGCCTTGTTTTTGTTGCAGACTACGGCCTTGGCTTTCACAGGTCTCACGCTCCTGTCTACGGCTGTTTATCACTTGCCTTTTCTTCTTCCAACAGGTTTTACCCATGTGCTATGTGACAGGGAGGAATATGACAGAAGCACTTTTTCAGAAGTATTAAATTCAACTCCTCTGTCACAATTCCCTCCTCAGGAATTCCCTGTCAGCTGAAAGGAGCAGAGCTTCCATCCCCTCTCACCTGTCTCTCCACTTCAGGAAGCTCTTTGGCTATTCCCCCCCCATGAGTACAGTTGGAAGGTCTCACGATACACGATCCACAGAGGCCATGAGGTAATTAATGGTTTCTTTGAACAAGTTTATTCTTAGATCAGCAAATTAGTTTAAGGCCCAGCCAGTCCCATTTGCTCTGGTCAAGTCTATCAGCAGCATCCAGACTTTGAAGGAAAATAAAAAACAGCCAGGGTGCCGAAAAATAAAAAATAATGAGTGTGCCAGACTGTGGTTAGGAACAACATTCAGAAAGAAAAATTGTGGACTGTGGGGCTGCAGTAGCTTCTTACAGACCCAAAGCATTCAAGGCAGCCTCACAGTGTGGAAGAAAACAACAAAGAGAGAAATCAAAATGCTCTCAACAGAATTTTTTTCTGGTGTCTGTGGGAGACCATCAAGACACACTCAAATTACACGTGCACAAGAGAGGATCTGCTTTTTTGGAAGCTGTGAGTATTAGCTTGTCACCAGGAAGGTAGTTTAGATAACAGATGCAGTCTCTGGAGATGTCTCTGTGGATGAAAGTAAGTTCTTGATTCATGGGATAGCTCCTAAAAACATTTACAGATTTGATTGTATAATAATGTTATGTGTATGTAAGCAAAAAGGAATATGATTATTTCTTCTCCAGACTGTTTTGGTTTTAACTCCCACCTCCCAAACCTCTTACCATAAGGGTAGCAGACCCTCTTTTTGCTAGAGTCAGTGCCTGACCAGACATGATCATTCTGGTTATGGACTTCCTGGACAGCACAAGGAAATACTGGTCTTCAAACAGCTGCTTAAGTATTGGCAAGTCAACTAATAACCAAGGTCTTTCAGGCAGCACTGATTATGACTGTGGTATCAGTTTGGGCGAGTATGTGGAAGGGGCTGAGTCAGCAATGTCAGAAGACACAAAGGACAGTAGGGACCACAGGGATAAGGGTAGCTCTGCAATGCATTCCCACCAGTAAGAAACAGGAGTCAACTCACACAAACTCTGCTGCAGCTGAAATTGTCCCAAGCTGAGCTAATGCAAACATCCACACCACCAGCCTTCTCTTGCATTCAACGTATTTAGCAACTGCTGATGCCAGGGCAACTTAGTGTGGGAGGAAGAGCTGGATTGCTGAGCCAGATGAGTGATCTGGATTATTGATCTGGAACAAACTCTTCTCCAGCAGAAAAGTTACTCTGAATATCAAATCAGGCACCCAAAGCACTGAACTGTTACCCCCTTCTCAGGCTCTAGGCTCTTTCAGACTTCCTTGCAGGACAGATCCCAGGAGCACAAGAATGTGCCACAGTCCAGATAGTCCACCACTGTGTCTCACAGGACTTGGTAATGGGTGAGAAAAAATGTAGACGTGAAAAAAGAGTAAATGCTGTCTTCCAGTAGTCAGATGTCCAAGGACTTCCTAAGCAGTGGTTGCATCTAGATGCTCATGTTTGGTGAAGAACCAGTAGACCTATCCTCTAAGAAGTTGTCTAACCCCTCTGTGAACTTCGTCATAGTTTTGGATACTGCAACATGTTGTTACAATAAATTCCATGCATGGGTGGAGGGAGAAACAAAACCAAAACAACTGAAGAAACCCCTTCCTTTCGTTGAATATGCTTGTATGTCATAGGTGTTCCTTGCTCTTGTGCACCTGTCGTCTGTAACCACTGCTGAGCACAGGGATGATACTCTCAAAGGACAAGCCACAGCAATCCCCATATCAGTAACCAAATTTACTTCCCTCGAGCAAGTTCCTTTAAGGCTTTTAAAGTCACAGTGGATGTAGTAAGCCTGTCAAAGTGTACCAATCCCCATTGGGCTCAAGTCCCACTTCTCCACGTTGCTTCTCGGCTCCAAAGAAGTTTGCATGGTACCACCTTCTGCTGCACGTGCAAAGGACTCATGTTTCCATAGCTGAGTCCACTCCGACATTGCCCAAGAGCTCCACATCTCTGACACGAACCGCAGAGGGTAAATATGAAACCTTCCTTAAATTGTACAGCAATGTCAATTAAGACTGAAAACTTTGTACGTCAAAGCTAAGACAAGAGGCATATCCCTCCAGGACTTTGTCTGTCCTGCTATTTCAAGGATCAGAGAGTCATTTAGACTTTTGTATATAATCTGAGAAGATTCCTTTCTAGAAACAGTAGATTTTACTCCTTCGTGGGTCAAAATTGTGGTTAGCTGCCTTGTATAGTTTTAACTACATTTTTGTTAGCACCTGTCGTCCAGCCCCCCATGCAGTCACTCCACCCAAACTAGGCTGAACTTAAAAGGTTGCCGTCTTCAGCAGTAAAACCAGAGAACTTCACAGCTGAAGTCCTCTCTAAGGAGGACGCACAAACTCATACCACGCTGCCAAGGAACACATTCGAGATCTGAAGTCTCCTTGTCACCCAGACTTGGAAATCTATTGTAACTAACAAATTCCTAGATGTGAGCCATAACACACATAGAACTGTTTAGGAAGAGACAAGAAACAAGAACCGCTAAAATGACATTCTTGCCTATTAATTTCTTGGAAACAGTGTTATTAAAACCGTAACATGTTAAAAGCTTTGGAAACTCCATTCTATTTTATGGATTTTGTTCCTAGGACCTGCACTCATACAACTTTAACTCTGCCTCCTGGCAAAACAAACTTTTTAAGTGAATCAAACATTTTTACTGCAGTTTTCTCCTTTTAAAGTTCTTCATAAACCCTTTAAGCCTTGCTCATATTCATGGAAGCAGTACACAAAGCCAGAGCTGTGCCACGACGACACAATAGCTCAAAACTAAAATCAAGAGTGCTTGGCATAGTATTCATCCCAGCGCCTTCATTTGCTAGTCTTGCACTGCCATTTTGACTTACATTGCTACTTTTGTCACTGCATTTTGAAATCTTACTCTTTGCTTGACCTGATTTTGACTATTTTTAATAACTAAAATACATTTTCTGCAATCAAGATATATGACATATACCATCATATAAATAAATTTATGACTCACTAGACTTGTCTGACAACTAGCACATGACTATCTTCTGATACACAACCACTAAATCAATAAAGAGGATATAAATTTAACACACTTTTCAATGAATGGAAAAACAGGCTACAAGATTTCTAACAGCACATCCAAAGATATACCAGCATAAAACTGCAAACATCTGAAACAAATCAGCCTTCAAGTGCAAGCGGTCAAAACAATCAAACCAAAAAAATACTCATTTCCTTTAAAACATTACTCAACACTAACAATAAAAGCAATTCTGCTCACGTTTCAAAAAAACATTTCAAAGAGAGAACGCTTACAAGAATTCAAACCAACACCTGAAATCAGAGGGAGAAACAGCCAAGCAAGCTGAAACTAGATCTGCAACCTTTTAGGCAGCCCTGAACTTCTAAAACACAAAACTGAGACAAATTTAGGTACTTATTCTTAAGGACAGAGTATCATATCAATCATTAAACCAGGAGACAGAACAGATCTGCCAGACTTGCCCACCTCAACACAAACCCGTTCTTTATGACACAGCTTCTAAGTTTTGGCAGTTGTGTTTTAACTCTAAGAAGCTGAGTTCCTATACAGAGGTAGATTTACACAAAAATCTTAGGGATGCATGCCTGAAGCCCCAGGTCCTACCATTACATCAGAATTTCAGCGTATGTTGAAAACAAACACAGAAACCTATAAAGCAGATTTCTTCCTTTAACGGCAACCTATAAGGCAAATCTGAGAAGAATAACCTGCACCACAGTACAGTGCTGCAACCAAAACTCACACCTCTGCAGAGCTCCTCATAATCATTCCAGAAAAGAAATGCATGAAGTGCAGCTGGCTTACCCCAGCAACTCAAGTGCAGCAGGCTATTCAAAAAGGAGCTGGAAACTCCCCGCTTTTGCCCCAGGAGAAGCTCTTGTTGATATTCCCAAATGCTTCTTGCCTCCAAGTGAGAAAAGGATTGGGTAGCTCCCTGTGAGGAAGACCAGCTCTATGCTATGAAACCCCTGACATCAGTAGAGCCGCGAAAGGGGCTCCAGCATATAATAACCCTGCTTCTACTAAAATCATAGGCTAACTGGGGCCAGAAGAGACTTCCCTCCCAGCTTTTAGAGGCCTCCAAACAAGAGAGAAGATTTTGATCTTCTCAGGTAAGAAGGTGCTCAGGAAGAATCAAGGCTGACTTTTAAGTCCAAGCAGCTCTAGTTTCCTACCTTTGCTTCTCTCCTATACCTTTTCTTCTGCATGACTTCCCATGGGAAGTGCCGTTTATGCCATCACTTGAGTCTTCCACATGTAACTTAAAATTCATAAGCAAATTACATAGCTATATTTGATAAATAAGTGCCTTTAAAACATACACTTCCTAAAAGTTTGATGAAAATGTACACCACCCGTACTGCTTCTTACCTAAAAGACAGGAGATGTGGATAAGCCCCGGGAGGCAGGCATGTCAGAAATTAGACTTCATCAATTCTACTGCTCAAACCATTACTTGTTACTATGTAAATATTTTATGGTAGCTTGCGAGAGTTTTCCCAAAAGGGCTGTGTCAATGGATTAGTTTATAAAATCATGTATGTCATACCAGTAGTTAGAATCTGTTATTCAGGAGTAAGTTGTTAATTATTGACGCAGCAAACACTTAAATCTATTTATCATTATTGTCCTCAGTAATCTAGACTTCAGCCAAGCTGACACTGGACATCAGCATTCTCAGGATCAGAGTCCTACAGAGCCTCAAGCCCAAATGGAGTGGCCTGACACCAGATGCAGAGAGGACAAAATAAAGGCAGGGACAGACCCAACTTGAGAATTGAAGGTTAGATTTCAACACTCCTCCTCAGCTTTGGCTAGCAGCTAGTTTTTGTCTTATTCCCCATGCTGGGTGCAGGTCTGGCTCGATCAAGGAAAGCATTTTTATTAGGGGTGTTTTCTAAGTTTTTTGTACCTCCTTATTTGCCTTCAACTAGAGTACCACCCATGGGTTCGATTGAGATTTGTTCTATTGGGCCCTGTACAAACCCATGAAAACAGTGTCCCTGAACTGAGAATCTTTTTCATGACAAAGTTATCCTGTTTCTTCCCACAGCTCTGGCAAAGGAATTCAGGGATACTATTTCCGTGGATTTGTACAGGGCCTAACAGAATGAGTCCCAACAGGACCTCCAGGTCCTTGTAATGAAGGGCGGAGGCTGCCCACATCTGAAACCCATGTCTACCTATTTGTCATAGTTTAATCCCAGACAGCAGCTAAGCACTACACAGCTGCTCACCCACCTTGTCTCTCCCCAGTGGAGGGGGAGAATTGGAGGAAAAAACAAGGAAACTTGTGGGTTGTGATAAGAACAATTTAATAATTGAAAATAAATTCATAAAATAATGATATAATACCAGTATTACTACTACTACTACGTAATTAAAATAATACTACCACTAATAATAATACATAATAGAAATAATGGAAAATACAACAAATTATACAATTGCTCACCACCCACTAACTGATGCCTAACCAGTCCCTGATTATCAAGAGCCAGAGCCCGGGAGACCAGACCAAGCCCAAGAGAGAGCGTGCCAGAGCGAGGCTCAACAAGAGTGAGAGGGACTGAGACACCCCTAGGCCACTCCCCAACTTATATACTGAGCATGGTGTTTTATGGCATGAAATATCCATTTGGTCAGTTTGGGTCAGCTGTCCTGGCTGTGTCTCCTCTTGGCTTCTATAGAGAATAAGCTGGGAACACAGGGGCAGTATCAGAAACTGAAAAGATATACTTGATATACTAAATGATAGACTTGATATACTAAAAACATTAGTATGTTATCAATATTCTTCTCAGCACCACCAAAACACAGCCTCACACTAGCTACTGTGAGGAAAACTAACTCTATCCCAACTGAAACCAGCACACTGTTACAGGACTCTTTCAGGAAAGAGAGAGAGATAAGCATTAAATCCTGCTTAACAACCCTAACCAAAGAGAGAGACCCTACTTCAAGGGTTTTAAGACACTGGTGGAGAAAACATAAGGGGATGGGAGGTAATCCAATTTGATTGGACTCCTCTCTAACCCAAGAGGCAATATTGACTGAAATACTGCTATTACCAGGTAAGTTACCCTTGTAGATGACAGCCGAGGTATACGAAGCTGCTGACAGCAGAAGTAAGACTAGACAGCCCACTAAACTGCTTTGCTAGTTGAAAAACTACTTTTGCAGGGACTCAGAACTAAATAAAGACTTCAAGATAAATGCAACTGCTGCAGAAATAACACTAATTTAAGAGTGTCACCTAACCTTTAAAGAGAACAGTAAACAGTGAAGCAGAAATCATTATTCTGTATCTTAAATACCTTTCAAGTTCTCCATGGATGTTAGTTTGGCCACACGGCCAACTTACCACCCCAATGTCACAGCTGCAGCAGCAGAGACCACACCCAGGTGAAGACACTTGCCCAGAAGACCACAAGTCAGTGAGTGACTTCATGCTGCAACTATTAGTCTTCCTCAATGGTAAGGGTAACTAGATGACCTGTGTGGACACTACTTCCTAACAAGGACAGTGGTAAGAGCGGCATTTACAAACTTACTTGTATTGCAGTTCCACTCTTCCTAGAAAATAGTTACTCTGGTTATTTTCCCAATTGCAGGGTGTTTTTGACAGGCAGGGCAAAGGGCTGTGAAACTTCTGCCTTCATGCAATCCTAAAGCAAGGCATTAACAACCCAGGTAAAAGAAGGAAAAGGTGTACTGCAGCAACATGTGTCTCCTGGTGACCCTGCAGAAGTGAGAAAGTGGAGGAGATGGAAAGGACAGACGGGCTGGAGGAGGGCAAGCTGCCAGTTCCCTTTTCTTTCCTGAACGCAGCCCAAAGCACTCACATCCTGCTCCTGCTGGCAGCTCCAGAAGGATTCACTGGATAAGTGGAAAGAGGGGTACAGCAGAGGAAGCACTAGAATGTCCCCTTCCCCCCACCAACCCTGTTTAGTTCAGGAACTCCTCAAATCAAACAGTGGGTAATTCCAGAGTGCCTTGCCTACAGCTCCTCTCACTTGTGACACGCTCTCCTTTGCTTCCACATCTGCACTCATTTCAGCATATGGACAAGAAGGACAGGAAGCAAGCAAGAGATTCATCTTTAATTACAGTCCAGGAGAGCTGCATCATGAAGACTGTACAAGAGCAGATCCAGGGAAAAGCAGTATTTGTAAGTAGCCATGTCCAAATCAGCTAGAAGTCAGCCTGAGATTGTTAAAGGAGCTGTGCATCCCATCATCTAAAAATACTCTTCAAAATACCAGTATGTGACCAGTGGAAGAAAGAACACTCCTAACCAGCAATTGCTAAGTAGTTACTCTACTACTTTATTCCAAGGACAGAAAACCAGTGCATTTTATTATAGAAGAGGGAACAGCAAAACTGATAACAGACCAAATACTGAAAAACAGCAAAGTAATAAGAGAAAAATTTCTGGAGTGTAGGACAGCAAACTCCCAAAAATACTTTGGCAAGAAAACCTCTCTGAAGCACAGAGGAGGAAAATTCATCAACAGTGATGAGGGACAGAAATTATATACCCTGATCTGACAGATCCCACTAACCAAAGAATACTTGGATCTTTCTACACTTCTTCCTCTTTTATATCCATGGCAAATATACCAGCTGTGACCCTTCAGTTTACAGGATACGGACGAAAACTCCCAGAAACGTACAGCTGACCCTGCTACCCTAAAGCAGAAAACAAAAACATGAAGAAAGAGTGCCATAGGAACTAGTACTCTTTGCTATACAAATGCTTTTCTACCGCAGTGGCAAGCAGTTAGACCTCAGAGACTGTGATCTTCTCTTCGGAGAGAAGACATACGTCAGCCTGCATTGACTGACAAAGAACACTTGACTAGGAAAAACACTCCTAGTAACTCTCCGTTCTCTCATCCCTAGACTTTGGCCAGGCTTAAGTCAGGAAGTAATAAGGCAAAAATCACAGTACTTTCATCAGGTTTACGGTGGGAGTGAGAAAAGCAAAGCAGCTAACAGCCCTAAAGATTTATCCCTCTCTATGTGGAACATTTTAAAAAGAAGGGACGGAGGAGGATGCATGGGCTGTTACAGGCTGGTTATTTAATGACTGTATAAAATGGTCTGCATTTAAATAAGGGCTACGGGTCACTCTGCGTCATCTAAACTGACTGCAAAGCATTATAGAGATCCTGCTTGAAAGAGCTTAATCCTTTAGGTGTCTAACCCTCCTAGCAGGCATAAAAACAAACTCAAGGAATGGGACTGGATTTAGGAAATGGAGATGTCTATTGGCAAAAACAAAAAGACCCGGCTAACTGAAGAAAGGAAGCACATAACAGGTATCTCAGTGGAGACCCGGTAATAAATGTGCTCCTTTCTCCCACGTGAAATTATACTGCTGGGGATGTTATTTTTGTGACTAGCTAGAGTTTCTTTTCTTCCCGTCTCCTTGGTAAGGCAGGCCACAACATCAGTACCTTATTTTTCTTTGCAGCCCAGAGATCGGGTAACTTCTTATGATACAGCTAGTTTCTGGTCAAAGATCAGTGAACCCTTTAAGGCAGACTCATAACAATCAAGCACGTCCCCTGTCTTCTGGGGTCAGTGAAAGACTTTCTCTACTTGTATAAAGTAGATGTGCTGAGCCCTTAATTAGGGCTTTGGACAAAGTGTTATCACAGAAGCCACTAGTGACACTACATCCAAGTTCTGATCCTGTGGTAAGAACTCTCAGCATCTGTTCCCCAAGATAAAAACACCAAATTGTTGTTATGCGTTCTTCAGCATTTTTTCTCTCCCCTACCTCAGAAGTAGCAGTAAATAGAGTTCACTATACAACTGATACGTAACTCTCCCTTTACGCTAAAGAGAGCTATTGCAAAGATGTTGCATAAAGACAAAGCAAAAACGGATACTGTTCCAGAAACTGCATAAACTAAGTACAAGAGACAGAGAGCCCAGTGGAAAAGCTCAAGAGACAGTGACACAGTATCAGGACTCAAAGCAACTACTCTAACCTGAGTTGTGTTTTTATTGTTGTGTTTTGCTGTGTTTTTCTTAACAGATCCACGAGTATAGGGGAGTTTTAAACAAGATCAATTATTTGATTCCGTAATTTCTTAAGGGAAGTGCCTCCTGTGTGCAAGGGGCAGCACTAGTGATACCCGTTTGAACATTCAGCAAGTTAGAGGTAAGAAAGGAAAGCTAACATCTTGACAGAGCGTATTAGGAGATTCGGTTGGGGGATTTACACACACGAAAACAGAAGGTGCACAGTTTGAGTGGTGACGTGGAAGATGTAACGAGAGCAGTGACAAGACCGAAGCAATTGACTGAGGAAGTAATCCCCACAATATCAGTCTGAATAGAGATGAGCAAGGAAGATAGACTATGTCAGAGCCAATTAACAGACAGATGCTGCAGTTATCAGGAACAATTTGATTGAAGTCAGCTTTAAATATGCGACAGATAAGGCCAAAAGTTTAATACTGTATAAAGAGAAACTGCATAATACAGCCAGAGAAAAAGGACCTAGAATGGGGTCTGAACTGCAAGTGATGCCAGTTTGTAAAACACAGACAAGATTTGTTTTCTCAAGAAAGTAGTCAATAAGGTCTTGTGAGGGGCAGTAAGTCCTGGAATATGGAAAGGAAAACTTGTGGTGTAGGTCAAGATGGCCGAGGACTAACTCACAAGAGTTGCAAAGCATCACACAGCACAAGACAGGTGGGGTTGGGCTCCACGAGGAACAACCTCTCTAGTTCTTCCACAGACTTGCAGTGCAAACTTGGATTAAACTTTTATTGGCATTTTCTTAACGTGAGATAACCAACCTCCTCTTGAAGTGCTCAGATACAGTGCTGTTATGATGAACACCACAGGGAAGCCTGCATTTCACAGCTATGAACTTAAGCTTCCATCAGTTCTCTACAAACAACTACCTTTCCTGATATGAAACAAGCACAAGAAGTCCTCAGCTTTCTGAGCTTATGGTTATGTCTGCAAAGCACAAAAAGCTCTGAACTAGCTCTGAGCAGGCCAGCACATCTGTGCAACATGGCACGAAGACAATTATGCAGATCTCAGAATTATTATAGCTGTATAAGTGCAGTGCCGAGTCCAAACTGAGAATCTCCACTTCTCAGCTAAATTAATTTGCTCAGGCACAAGTCCTTATGGACTAATCTACATTGCTTCTGGACCTGGAACTAGCTCAGCCATTGCTTACACACACTATAAATGTCCTGCAGTTTCAGAGCTACCACCTCCAAGAAGACAAGAACAATGAGATGAAACATAACCACTTGAGCTTAACTCCAAGTTCCAAAGGAAACTTAAAACGAAATCTCTACGCCTCAGGTTCCCATATCATTGAACCACTTTCAAGTTAGAAGTTTATAAACATGTATGTATTAACAAGTATCTTGATCCATCTTGTCTGCTCAGCAGCATAACTAGTTCTCCCTAATTTTGTAGGTATGGCATTTAACACTGCTATAGCAGAATCTACCACCAACAGCAAATCAGCAGTTTCCTCTCTTATTTCCTAACTAACGCAACAGTCTTCAAGTTCCAAAGGTCAGAAAACAGACGGTTAAAGATAGCTGGACTCCATAGTTCTGATAAATCTGTCTGCTCAAGCTTAAAAAGCCACACACCCTCAAACTCTGATCTCCACATTTCAAGTTATTACTGTTTTGGCATTTTTGGACTAAAAGTTCATTTAAATAAAACACATCCTAAGGATTTCTCTACAGATAATCAGGAACAGTCTTGCTAATAACAAGCACAAAATAAAAAACTTTTTTCTATAGCAAAATTGCCTGTTCAGTATTACCATGAGCAAAAGATGCTACAGAAGAGGTCTTCAGAGGTAGCTAGTCATCTGACAGCCCTCTCTAAATGAAGGTACTCATGCCTACCAGCAGAAACATCTCCGTAATAGCAAGCACTCTTTAAGTTCCCGCTGCCAGAGAATATTTTAACTGAAAACCCTCAAACTGCTTTGACACTGGCTGTGAGATGTCTCATACGTATTCAGCTATGAGGAAGAGAAGATCACTCCAGACGGAAGAGCTCTGATTCACGTCTTGATACTAAAGCGAGACCAGTTTTTGAGAGTTTTTTTCAACCCTGTTCTGATCAAATTGCTATGATCTGATAAAGGACCATTGCTGTCCCAATAAGGAAGTTGGCTTTATTGCCCATGACATTTAAATAGCAATGCACTTGCTTGCAAGAGGCAGCCAGAAGTCTGCCTCAATAAGGTTCCAGATTCATGAGTATAAAGATAACTTACAGCCACAGCCTGTGAGCAGCTTTCCAGGACAACCTTGTTCTAAGGCATTTCAGAGCTTGCTCTAGAGACTAGGTGAAGATCATTGAAAAGTCTGCATCTTAAAGTAATAGTTGCATCTGCCATGCATTACAAGGAAACGTGTGCGCACTCAGAAGAGGCATACAAATTCAGGACTGCTTCTACAATCACTTGGTTTACTGTCCCTGGTCTCCTGCCTAGTGTGTTTTCTATGTCAGTGCATTACAAAGACTGTCATCCTTTTCTCCCTCTCCCTTCCAAAAGCCATGAGGACCTGTCAATCAGTACACCTGAACTGACCAAAATGGGATCCAAGTATCTTGCATCTATTCTATCCTGTAGTATAATACGGTGTACACAGATACATACCCTTCGATATTATGGAATAGATACAAGACACTTGGATCACAGTGCTTTGCGATGCACGGAAGGCACATCAACTGTTACTATGATGGATATAAATAACTAATCTGCCAATAACCAGAATATCATTGCCATTCTTTTTCACCGATGCTAGCATGAACGTGTTAAGTTAGAGCAACCAGACACTGAGTCTTTAGGTGACTACACCTTTTCTTTCAGCATCTCCTGATGAGGTTTAACGTGAAGGATGCAAACTGGAAGCTAGAAGACAAAGCTGAATTTTCAGTTGTGCAACTAACCTCCTCTTTGACTTTCACACATTTCTGTTTTTACATTTGGAACATGTTTTTACACTGTAAAGTGCTTATATTCACCAAATGTAAGGGCAAACAGAAGAGTTAATTAACTGCATATATTGTGTAAAATATCACGTATTGTGTATATATGTGTAAAATAATGCCTCCTTAGGGGCTGTTCCTAGTCAACTAGTATTTCTACCATTATTACCAGCAGGCCTACCCCAAACTGATGGCCAATTTCACCCTCTTTCAGCAAAAGGCTAACATGGAATAATATTTCTGACATGCAATACAGCTTAACCGTGATGTCTGTAGGACTTGGGTGGTGCATTCTGGACCCTTATTTCTACTTTACCCTACTCCTAAAAATCAGATGGACTTACTGATACTAAAGGAGGGTAGCAGGGGGCTAGACTTGCACCAGCACTGCTTGGTATGGCACCCACTCCTAGTCATACAGCAGAAGATTGGCTGCCAACAGTCCCGTCTGCGGGATATCTACTGCAATACTCTCAGCTCAATTTTGTTCAGGAATGATCAGCATCCTGCACAGACAGCTCTTATCTTAGCTCTGTATGTCTCAGTACAGAGTCAATTCTTTCATCAGCTTCACTTACCAAGCCTCTTAGGGGAGGCTCTTGCCACATGTAAGGTCTTAATGAACCTGATCTTTTGAGGAACTCGTGAGCAAGGCCTCTCCCAGGCACCGTGTCTTTCTGGTCCAAGATACTCAGTGCCACTTAACCGGCTATCCTCATTTTGTTACTGTTGCTGCTAGTTACACTTCAAGTATTAATCATGCATCACAGCAGTCTGTTAGACCAAGATAGAAACTAAAGGATCTTGCCTGTTCAAAGAAACCACAGCAGTTTTTACCTGAATTTCCTCAGTTTCATCCACCAAGAGGAAACTCACAACTTTCTCTGCCATCTTCTTTCTCATGGTCTCCTCATCCATCCCCTCTTCCTCTTCCTGCTCTTGGGCCTTGCCAGCATGGTACATGGTGACAGGGTGCTTCCTTCTGTTGCCCCCCGCGTGCGTTCTCTTCTGACACTCCACGCAGAGGTTGATTTTGCACACCTGGCACCTCACTGCTGCTATCTGCCTCGAGCCCGTCATGCTGGCATGCATTATGTTCCCATTGGCACCTTTGCAGGAGTCACAGTACGGGACATGGCCAGGTCTTATTCGGGTCCGTTCGTGGTTCCGTAACCTTTCTGGCTGATGCAGCTCTTCTTCACACCGCTGGCATTGTAGGCTCCTGCACTCATCACACTCAAAGATTGCTTCATCTGTCCCACTGCAAACATAGCTTTCCTGGCACAGGAGTGTCGTGTTCTGTCCTTTCTCTGCAGTTTGTGTGTGGGCGCTCATCTTCAGATTTCTTTAAAGCAACGTTTTTTTCCCCCTCCTGTTTCTGTTTGGAACAATGAGATGCGTAAGAGTCAGTTGCAAATTTAGTATTTTCTTAGGGTAAAGAAACACCAGTGTCCACGCTTTATTTAAAACAACTAAAAGATGTTTTTGTAAGAGTCATACACTGACCTGCCTCCCAGGAAGAGTCTCGTTAAGCGCGGATGAAGGTTTTGTATCTCCAAAATAAACTTAAACAATGCAGCTGGTCTCGTGTATTGTTACACCCAAACGCTGGTGTACATTCTTTCTCTGCTTAGCTGTAGAACGTATTTGCAGTGATGAGAAAACAAAACCCAGCCTGGTGTACTTCAGCAGACAGGGAAAGTATTTCCCTGGAGCACAGCACAGAGGGAGACGGTGACACAGAGACAAAAAAGGCATTAGAAATGCACAAGTGCATACACATGTACACACACACACAGAGGACTGTGTCAATACTAGAAAATTCTCTGCTTTCACTCCCCAGCTAAGCTCCTCCTTCAGAGGTCACAGTATTTATGTGCTGGGAATTTCCTGATGTGCTTCGCCAGATAAACAAAACCCCGCTCTCTTTGTGCGCTCCTTCTAGTAACGCCGGAGAGCGATCGCTCCCGCGGCCAGGCTGACAGAAGGTGGATTTGCCTCCCTCTCCGACCCAAGTTGCCAAAGCATGTCCCCGCAGCCAGCGCCCGCTACGGGCAGGCTGCGCACCAAGCCGGCCTTTGTCTCGACCTGCTGCCTCCCGGCTGCGCGGGGCCCCG
>NW_010266903.1:0-17282 GCF_000690775.1 Eurypyga helias | reverse complement strand
AGGGGGAAGAGTGACTTGAGAGAAAAAGGTGTTGCCAGTCCCAAGAAACCAAAGGGGCATTGTTCACCTCCAGGGAAGCTGCCCAGCCTCTCCGAGGAGCCCTGCAGCGCCCAGCCCAGCAGCTCTCCCCGGGCAGCGCGCACGGGCTCTCTGCTCTCCTGCGAATCCTGCAGCCCCTCGGCCACGAAGCAGAACCGGGAAGGGCCCCACCGCAGAGGTGGTTTGGGGCGAGGGCATCATCCAACGCTGGGCAGCGGGGCACTGCCCGCGCTCGAGGCTCCACCGGCCTCTGGGCAGCTGGACAGTGTGCCTGCCCTGGACTAAGGGATTTTCGCCGTGGCTCGTTACTCCCCTGCCACAATCCCGGCACCTCCCGTGTTCCCGGCGTAGCGCTCTGAGTGTCTCTGAGGACTACCCTTGCGAGGGGAGCGGGGAGATGCCAGCGCCGCGACAAAGAAGCAGGGGACAGGGACAGGAGGGCTGTAGGCGTTAAACACCTGATGAATCCACTTCTGCTTTGCTAGGCAAAAGTTACGGAAAGCCTTTGATGCTGCCTCCCTTGTGGAGGAGACGGTGGAGATGCAGGATTTGCATTAATGTTAAGCGCACCACACTTGGTGTGTGGAGACACGCTGGGTCTGGGAAAGAGATTATGCAGGCAGCCCCATCTCTCAGAAATCTCGCCGGTTCCTAATTTCCAAGATCCCACCGTGCCTGAAGGGCTGACTCCGGCCGGGCTGTAGGGGAGGCAGCAGAGTCATGCTGTGTTCAGGCAGCCCTTCCAATGGCGCATCACCCCAAGACTGAGCGCTCGCTCGCACGGTGAGGCCTTGCCTGCTCCTGTCTGAGAGACCGGTCCTTAGGAGCCTTACGCTTCCCTACTTCCATATACATCCAGCGTGGATGAAGCTATGCTGATGTGCTTTATGCCGGGGCCGTTTATTCCCTTACCGGAGTGAAAAGTGCACGTGTTGGCACCAGCCCCTTTACGTAGGTGTGACGTGGGCTGCAGTCAGAACGCAGGGACCCCAAACCGATGCAGGTGGTACCTCTTTACAGCTTCAATACAACTTCTGCCTGCCAGCAGCCTCTGTGAAAAGCAGCTTTTGTGTGAGAGTGCCACCTGGTGCCACCTGCCAGGACAGTGTGCTTCAAGTGTGCAGTGGCCATGTGCAGGCTGGCTCTGTCCTGCCTCCTTTAGTGGCCTTTCTGCTCCGAAAGCTGCCCCTCGGAGTAGCCTGCCCTTGCCTTCACGTTAACTAGGTTGCAGTGACTCAGGAGTCGTTGTGCTCAGCTTACAGGTAGAAAGGATTTTGGGTTTGGGTGGGAATGATGATAAACCGAAGAGGTTCTGTAGCCACTTCTCGCCTACCAAATCTGATGGCGATACAGGAGCCAGAACACAATACATCACCCTCTTTGTTCTCACTCTGCATGACAACATGGGGGAAGGAATACTCTTACATTTTCTTACTAAATCCAGCAAATCTCCTGGGATCTTGAGATGTGTTGAGAAGTTCTTTTCACATGGAGCTGTGCAAAGTATCACCGTGCACAATAGCTCACAAAGTTGCCAGAGCCTTTGCTTCAAAGATGGGCAGAATTTTCCAGATATTGTTCAGCAAGCATTTTTCTTAGAGCAGGCCAGGAATTTTGGCCATAAAATGCCAGTATGAAGCCTTTTCTGAGGCTGATTTCTTCTGTTCAGAAAGGAAGTGGAAAGATGGATGAACCTTAATGCGGAGGCTGTGCTCCTTTGAGGCAAGAATTACATGTCTCTAAACTGCTCCCCTCTCCTGACCCTTGGCACTCCTAATGAGTCATCTTGGTCTTTAAAAAAAATGGTTCTCTGTGTCGTTCATCTAAAGTTGTGGCAAAGAAGTAGTGAAGACAACATCTGTAGATGCATCCTCAAAAAGGCCTGTGGGCTTGAAACAGAAAAAATCGGGTAATTTGAGTAAGGGTGGGGGCTGCCATACAGGGGGCCCTAGCCATGCTGGAGGAATGGGGCTGCAGAAGCCTCCTGAAATTCAGCAAGGAGAAATACTGACTCCTGCCCTTGGGGTGGATGGACCCCTGGAGCCCAGGGATCATGGAGCAGTGCTGTGCCCCGGTAGCGAAGGCAGCTAGGAGCTAGCAACAGGGCAGTGGTGGATACAGAGAGGGAAGTGATTATCTCCCTTTTCTTGACAGTCATAAAACTGTGCCTGAAATACAGTGTCCAGTTCTGGGCTGCCCAGAACCAGAGAGATGACGACAAAGCTGAGCGTGTGGAGGGGCTAGTCACCGAGACAGCTGGGGGATGGAGAACGTCTGCTGTGAGGAGAGGCTGCGGGAGCTGGGCTGGCTCAGCTGGAGGAGCGGTGGCTCCAGCAGGCCCTGCAGCAACCCGCCTGCATTGGTGAGGGAGTTACTGAGAAGATGGAGCCAGGCTCTTTCCATAAGTGCATGGCAGGAGGATGACTGGTCATAAGTTGGAACGGAGAAGGCTTAGACTGGCTATAAGGAAACAATTTCTCACTGTGAGGAGAACTGGGAGTGGATGAGGCTGCCCAGACACACTGTGGAAGCGCCTTCCTTGGAGGTTTCCGAGACCTATCTGGATAAAGCCCTGAGCAGCCTGTATTTATTCTTGGGCCTGTTCTGAGCAGGAGGTGGGATTAGAGACCCTCTGAGCTCCCACCTAACCTGCATGAGGCTGTGCTTCATGATGGGTTTGGGTTTTTTCTGGAAAATCTTGAGGAGAGTGGTGTCTGCTTGGTACTTAGCTAGGAAATCTCCAAGGGACACAAAACGTTTCCGTTTACTTTGCTTAGCTTCTGCTAGCCAGACTTACCTACAGCGACTACTAACAGCCTTGTCAGTCTCCTTTTGCGCGGGAGGCCACACGCTGCTCTTCAACTCAGGCAGCTTTGCTCATCTTTTCTGGCAGAAGGACCTACCATAAACGAAGTTAATCCTTCATGCAGTTCCTGCTTATCCATTTCACCTGTCCCTCTCCTGCCCAGTCCAGCTTTCCTGGTCATTCCTGCGAGCACCCATCTATCCGTTTACGGTCTATTCCAGCTGCACCCAGAGAGCTCTTACTTTCTCTCTCAGCTCTTAGCAGCGCCGTGAAACTCTTCAAAAGCCGTATCTTTTGAGTCTGCTTCACCGCTGTGCTTCACTGGGTTTGTGACACACTGGTGCCAGAATGGAGCCAGAATAACCAGCCAAACAGGAGTCGTGTTTCTTTTTAACCCAGTGCCCCAGTGGGTTTGTTTCTTCCTGATGTTTCTTTCTTTTATAGTATGAAAAATACGTTCAGAGAGGGCTTTGGATGCTTTTCAAAGCGTGTTCTTTACCTCTTTCTAAAAGAGAGACATCAAGGCAAAAAATTGCCTGCATGCTAGTTGGGGTCTCCACTGGTAGAGGTTGCAAATTGGCAATTGGGGCCGTCTCAGCAGGGCTAACCCCGCTCCTCTGGGGAATGCCCAGGAACGAGCCCTTTCACTATGTGATCCTACGCCCCCGGGCAGTGCGACCAGCGGCTCCTTCTGGAGCTTACTGGGGACAGCAGAATGGGAGGAGGACTGCTTGTCTCTGTGGGTTGCTCCTGGAGTTGGGCCTACCGTGTGCTTTTTCCTTTGAGGTTGTCCCGGCCCACAGAAAGGAGAGCAGCAGGGCTGTGAGTGGGCTGAGCGGGGTGCTGGTGCACCTCGGAAGGGCAGCTTCCCCTGGAGACAGAGAGGCTGTTCATCACAGGTGACCGGGTGACCGTCGCTCTTGCAAGAAGCCAGTACACACTTCTGTTCCTCTTAAGCTTACTCCAGGGACATAAATAGCTGTGAAGTGGTGCTTAGCTCTTGGGCTGACCTATGGTCCGAGGGAGTTCCGTGCTGCCTAAGCTCACCACCTCCACACGCAACGAGGAGAGGGAGCTCAAACAGATTTGGTCATCCACTTCTCATCCCTTCCAGTTGCTAGACAGGGGAGCTCTGCTGTCAGGGGTGGCTGGGTCTCTGGGACAGATGGTAGTCCCTCACGGGAACACATGCAGCAGGCATTTTGGTCCCCTCTTCCTACGCCTGGTAAAATCTGGTCAGTGACATCCCTGGTTAGTCAGCCAAGTACTGCGTAAGGCAAGAGTTTTTCTTCAAATTTGGCTTGGAACTTGCCAGTCAGAGATTCCCGTGGGATCTGGAGCACAGATACAGAGAAACCTGGTGGGTCCATCAGACCTGGCCTGATGGAAAGCAATCCTAAAGTAATAGTTCCCAGATTTTCCTATTTCATTAGTCTCTTTGGATCTATCTTGTGGTTCCTCCACTTCATGTCCATGTTGTTCCTTATAGCGGGACTTACACCTGCAGAAGTGCCAGCAGCAGGATGAAACCAGAGCTGAACACAGAAGTTCACGGGTCTCTGAACCTGCAGCATCATCACCGCAGAGTCTTGGAAACATATTTCCATTTTGGTAACGAAGAGGGAGAGATACTGGAACTTCTTTTGGAAGACTCTAGGTCAACACTTTCTCCACAGAGGCTGGAGATCATTCCCCCTAGCTGTCAAGAAATTGGTAAACATTTGGGATACTCTTCCTAAATAAAAACGTTCATCTGTTGGACAACTGCCTGCATGTGCTGGGGAACCGCTGGCCTAAATGCCCATCTCAGCCAAAGGGGGAGAGCGCTGCGCTGGTAGACCAGAGCTAGGAGAGAGGTTGCAAGTCAGAGCAGGAGTACAAGAAGGCATGCATCCATAACAGGGTTAAACAGTGGAAGCAGAGCCATCATCTTGGTGGAGAGAAACAGGAAGGACTTTGGTGAAGTGCTTGCAGAGTAAACAAAGGCAGGGTTTGGCAGGAGGTGGAAGCACATCTGTGCATACCGTCCGCTCCCACTGAGAGAGGGTGTCAGCAGCACCAGCTGGGAGATGCTGGGGTTGTGTGCGGCTTGGGACACGTCTGCCAGGTGATCCTCACCCCTTCTGGCATAAGACAGTCATTCAATGCCACCACCACGTTCAGAGAGGAGGAAACCTGAGGTCTCGTTTGGACAGATGAGACTGTAAAAAGCCTCTGAGATGGGCCCATTGGACCTCCTCCTGGCATGAGTGCCTAAGCATGGTGTCTGGTGGCTTCTGAGTCCCACAACAAGTCTTGGGTTCATGATACAGTGCGCCTTCCGTTGCCCAGGAGCCCATCCCATGCTGCACTGGTCCAATTCCATGCTGTGCTGGTCTCATCCAGCACTACCCTGGTCCCATCTGGTGCTGCTCTGAGAAAGGTTTACTCCTGCACTTGCTCCTTTTTTTCTCAGCATTTCCCTGTAGGTTTTAAGACTGTAGTAGTTAATTAGCATTTAGTGTATTACTTACTTACTATTTAAAGAAGTCTCTGGAGTTGTCTTTGTGATGGCCACACAGCAGGTCCTCTTCTCATAGCCACAGGTAGGATTGTGCTCGATATGAACATTTGATTCTCAAGACTGACTTGTACCTGTGCATGTCAAGGAAGGGATGAGTCAACCCACTAAAGCCTGCGTGTTCTTATCCTGTTGTGGATAGTCCACTGCAGGAAACCAGATGGTTTGCAAAAGCCCTTTGGTGAGCCAATTAATAAATGGTCTCTTGGCTTGATTTGGCTGGGAGATTTCCCAGGGAAGTTCCAAGTCTGTGCTGCAAGGCCAGGTGCCATCACCTCTGCTTCACGGGCAACCTGTGGCCAGCATTGTTCTTCTTCAGGAGAGGTGTCTGTTGGAGGAGCCAAGTATGCTAGTCCTCACTTCCAGGCTAATTCCAGTCCTGGAATGACTGCAGCTTTCTGCTGGGGGCTGTATTTATCCTCCTGTACACATCTAAACTGCTGCAACTTCAACTCTCCACATGGGAGATGAGAAGTGAGAGCAAGAATGGAACCAAGTGGCATTTCTCAGCCGACTCCCACGCTGGCACCGCGGCTGTCCTGCTGCGGAAGGTGACGTGCTTCTGTGCGTGTGACTTCAATGTAGTTGGGTGTCCCCCGCCTGAAATCATCCATCTGGTTTTCAGGCTGGCAACAGGGCAGGGCGGGTGCTTGCTTTCTTACTCTTGCCTGTCTTTGGAACTCAACTTGTGTTGCGAGTTGTTAGGAGTTTTCTTGGTGCCTGCACGTTTTGCATCAGAGCAGCAATAGCCGAGATGTCGTGAAGGGCCGAGGGCATGGCCGGAGCAGCACAGACTGCAGGTAGAATGCTGACAGGCAGGCTGTGTCTTTCAACCCGGTTGCTCCCCGCATGTCTGCCATGCAGTGTTTACATCCAACATAGTGCCAGCTGTTAAGAAAACATTTTTTTTTCCTCTGCTTTCCTGTAGGGTCACACCATTTAAGGTTTTCCTTCCCTGTAGGATCCTGAGCTGACCTTAACACCCCAGCCTTCCCCTCTCACCCATCCCTTTCTCACTTCTTTATCCACCTTTGCTTCTCTTTCTTTGCATCTCTCCTTTTACTTCTATTTTCTTAAATCTCTCCAGGGCTGTCTGCCTTTGAAATCATGTGGAGCTGCTCTGGTCTGGTCAGTGTCCAAGTGATAGATGCTCGACACTGTTCTTGACACATCGTTCAGCCAGAACTAGGCCTCATGAAGGTTGGAACTACAGATACCCAAACGCTCTTCAACTCCTTCCTTTCTCTTCCTGTTTTACCTTCTCACTTTCTAAGATTGCAGAAATTCCTCGTACAGGATGGAAGCAATGTGCGTGGCTATTCTCCCTGAAACCAGTATGTAATTTAAACCAGTGCTGGGGTAATTAGTACCATCTTTAGGGCTCCAAGGTGATGCCTTATGAGGTCATTCATTACAATTATGGTCCAGCCCGTTCCAGAGGAAACTCGTCCCTGACTACCTCAGCAAAGTTGCTTTTGGCTTCTTTACACTGTGACTTTGTCTTGATTAGGAAAAACGTCTGTTTGGGTCAGTCTGGCTGACCCGATTAGCAAAGCCTGCTCAAAATGCAGTTAACATTTTTCCTAGAATAGATGCAACGTAACGCATTCAGCTCAGCGATGTCAGGAGTTCCCCTGCAACAGGAATGTCAAGGCTCCCTTGGGACGAACCTGGCAGCTGAAGCTGGAGGAGAGTTACAGCTTGGGCCTGACACCAAGCACGTTATGCAGGAGGGAGGTGGATACAACATTGGGTATTGGATTGTCAGCATCCCTTCTGCAGGTGAGCTTCCTTAGACGGATGCCTGAAGAACTTTCCCCACGCTGAGCTTCCCCACCTGTGAGCAGTGTCACAGGGGCACTGGCTTCTCCTCCCGATGCTGTGGCATGTCCGGGTGGGAGCACTGCAGCTGAAGAATAACACATCTCTGCTGGCCGAGGTGTGGGGGTCTACCTGATAAACCCGCTCCTGGCTCTGCAGCCCTCCCTCTCGTGGGAGGGGAGCTTTTCCCTCCAGAAGAGGTAGCCGGAGGGGGATCAGGATGAAGAAGAGGACCCAGGTCCAGAGCCTCAGCAGTTAATTGTTGCATGTCAGAACAGCTTGATGTTAAATGAGTCCCATAAATTCACGACAGTTGAAGGAAGGAGCTGGGCAGGTGCTTTTGGCTGAGCTCACTGCTGCCCGGGGGGAGGGACTGCAAGCCAGGCAGCTCAGGGACGAGGAAACCAGCTCTGACATTTGTAAAGACTGCTGATGGAAGGTTTCTTCCAAAGCCTTTTCAGTCTCTTGATCTGAGAGCTCTTTGCCCAGGGAGTGCTGGAAATCTGGCTCCTCTTTCTAAGCAAATGTGGCAGACTCTGAGAGTTGATGAGGTGCTGTTGAACCACAAATATTGAATTGCCAGTTGAATGATGTTGGGTTTGTTGTGTTTTTTCTCTCCTTACGGACCATGGTGCAGCGAGGTTGTCGGGAATGGGAGAACTGTAGTTTAGTCCCAGCTCTGCCTGTTACTTAGCGTGTGATCCTCAGGGTGTCGCTTGCAGTGATGCAGCTTTTGCTCGCTACGAAGAAGTGCATGTCCTTATTCTTGCTGACGTGGGGCAGTGCCATCAACGGGTGAAGCAGATCAATGAAAAGTTAGACTGGGGTGGGGTTTTCCTAGTAGATATCTGCCAGGAAAGGTCCATAGGAGCTATTACTTTTCTGCCTGGGTCAGACTTTGCAGCTATCCATGATATTTGCAACATTTTCAGTTTGGCAGGTCCATCCTCCACTGACATCCCAGCTATCCTTCACCTCTCTCCTGTCCCTTACCCCTGGGGACTGCACGTGTCTGATTCCGACCTCAGATACTTCAAGCTAATCCACAGTAATCCCGCTATGTCGGTCTGAATGACTGCGTTGGTCAGCATCAGGATTTAAACTGAAGTACTTGGCCCGCGCTGTTTCTGGCCTGACCTCTTTGGGCCTTACTGAAAACCAAACAATTTGTGCTTTATAAATCCAGTGAATGGGCTGTACTCATACCTCGTCCTCCACTGCACAACCAGATGCTGGCTCCGTCGCAAAACCTAACTTCTCACGGGGTTTGGCGCAACTCGCCGAGAGCACCCCGTTATGTTTCTGCCCCAGATTGCTGCGGTCAGGGCTGCGCTGAGTTCCCAGGCTCCCAAACAATGTCTCATCTGGTTTGTGTCTGAGAAGGAGGCAACGAGCTGGAAGTGTCAGAGTGCCATGGCTTTATCAGTCCCCTCGCAGGGCATTCGAGACCCACGTCAGTCCCTCCTGCTGCTCAGCGCATCGTTCTGCGCTTTCCCTTTCTCTTCGGAGGTGCCTTTTCCCCACAGTAAGTCTGCCTGACCTGTTGTAAAGTTAGGATCGCCATCGTTCATTGGGAAGAGCGATGCAAGGGTTGCTTTCCCGTTCTCCAACGCTTCTCCTGTTCCTTAGGATTTATCAAATACAGCCGCAGTCCAGCAGCTGGATTAGTATTACATAATGAGCGAATGGCCTGCAGCCCTTTTTCAGACCCGGCAAAGCACACACCTTTAGTTCTCTTCTTACATGTCTTCAAGCCTTGTTTTTATTACACTGGGAGAGAGCTGAGCACCAGATGCTGCTCTGGTCACTGCTGGGGACAGAACAGAGGGTGCTGCACTCCCTTCTTTGTCGCTAATTAGTACCAGGGTGGTAGCTAGAGGCTGCTAGCTGCGAGAGCAAAACTGGTTTCTCCCTCCCCTTGTAACTGCAGCCTCGGCGAGCAGTCAGTGGCAGCTGTAAGCAGCTGGGGTGAGCTGCAGCAGAGCAAGAGCAATGCTCATTTATGAATTTTCCTGTGTGCTTCAGGCTCCAGGGGACCGGCCCTGGCAACCTCCTCCTTTGCAGCCAGGGGCTGAAGTCCCAGGTGAGATGAAGGCACACACTACTGTGTCAACCCCAACAGCTACACAGTGTGGTGAGGTCACCCAGCAGCCCTGGTATCTGTGAGTAAGTGCCAGAGACCCGTGTCCAGAGCAGTGCCCCGTCCACTGGTCTTGGATCCCTTTCTGATATTCGATGAAATTGGGTTATGTAGAGTTGCCAGAGGATTTATTTATTTATTCTGGGAAAGGGAAGAGGGAAGGAGGCCAGGAGTGGAAAGAGGGAAGAAAAAGCAAAGACAAGAGAGAGGTAGCTATGCAGTTAGCATTCCTGAGCCATCTGGACCTGTTGGCATGGCCCCAGCTGGACAAGCTCATAGGTTTGTCCACGGCGTGATGTAATCGCCATCGTCCAGCGTTTGATTTTTCTCCTTGCACTGGATGGCCCCGTATCTGGTGCATGTCTGGAGCAGGCATTTTGATTTCCTGTTGCTATTTGTGGACTTTTCCTGGCCAATCCTCAAGAGCAGCTCGGGCGGTTTGCATTCCTCCAGCAGAAGAAGCGATGCCACCCCGTCGGTACGGAGCGGAGGCCAGCCACGGCCAGCCTGCCAGCCGGGGAGGAACAGCCCCGCACAGGGAACCAGCTGTGGTTTGCACGGTGCTGCAGCTGGAGAGAGGGTCACACCTCTGCCTGGTGCTTGGGCTGCCACAGCTCAGCTCAGGAGTCGTCTCGGCCTTCAGCAGCGGCACAGAGAGGGCTGGCGGGGCCGCTCTTCTTGGCCGCTTGTGGGCTTCCCTGCCCTGCTGGGTCTTGCAGCAGAATGGGAGGAAGGAGAATTTTTTTTGGCCCAAGACCTGTTCTTCCTTTTGGTAGATGTGGGTAAAAAGCAACCGATGACCTCAGTTCCTCTCCCTTGCTAATACCAGCAGCGGGGAGCACCAGGGCTCTCGGCTGCCCTGTGAAGCAGGTGGGCTTCCCAGCATGTGGGAAGGGGAGCTGGGGAGGACATGGTCCGACGCTACCAAGCACCCACCCTGGCCAGAGGAAGGCCTGTGATCTTCCCTCTGTCATTCAGTGCCGTTTCCAGGAGGCCATGCTGCCGCATGGAAAGGGTTCAGGCTTGCATTCCCTCCATGGGCTGTGGGAGACAGCCGTGCCTCACCAAGACCATCCATCTCTTCGAGTCCTTCCCAGCAGATGAAATGAAGAGGGTTTGCACATCCGCCTCCATAAAGGCACACTTTTCCAACGTCTCCAAATTTCAGGAGCCACACTGGAGCAAAGTGGTCTTCTTCACTACATAAATTCAATGTGTGAAGTGGCAAAGAGTAGAGCCGTAGGTCCTCTTCTGCCTCCAGAAACAGAGCAACTCCTGCCTTCCCGTATGGCTGGAAAGGCCTAAGGTGTCCAGAGCATGAAGATGGGATTTCTCTACAGTGTACCACTGCTGCCAGCAAACCTCAAACCCAGCGACACGAGGGACATGCTTCAGAGCACACTGTTCTCTGCTCTGACTCAAGCGATGTGGGTAGCTCTGTGCTGGGCCATTAGGCAACAGTCTGACATAGCACACAGTATTCCCTCCCTCACAATGCCTCATCCTGCTCACATCCCTCGCTCAGCTTTGTTTTCTCCAGGGGCTTGGGAACCAGGAGGTTGAGTGCAGTGACACCCCCCCCCAGGGAGCAAAACCAGCAGAGAATCCTACCGCCTGGTTCAGAAGTTGTCCTGGCTGCACCCAGAGGTAGCAGGGCTCTGCTTTCATAATACCCCAGGGCAGCCTGACTATCAGGGATGGACTCACTGGAACCACAGGGCTGAGCTTTTCCAGCCGACTCGGCTCTGCTGAGCAAGAGAGTAGCCGAGGAAAACGATGGCCTCTTTATAAACCAACTGGCAAAACTCTTGCATCTCTCCTGGGAGCAGGCCAGGGATTCTGAGTCACCGCTTAAGTGGGTTGCGGCCAAGGTAGTCTTACCCAAGACATTAAGTGAGAGAGGAGAGATCCACCCAGGAGTGCCAGCAGAAAGAGAAAGAGCCACGACCATAATTAATTGTAATATAATGATGAAAAGATTCAGAAACGCACTGCCCACTCCAAAAATAAAGTCTGAGGACAATTCAAATGCTGTGAAGGAAAGAGAAGAGAGGAAGGAGTCAAGAAAGACCGCCAAAGCCTGCATGTCAGCTGCAATGCAAGGAGTCCCGTCCAGCTGGCCTGGGTTCAAAGAGCTCCTATTGTCCAACAGCATTTCCAAGACACCATTCAAAACTTTCAGAAAATGAACCCAAGATGCAGGGTGAGATTTATCACACAATAAAGGCAAGCCAGATGTGTGCACCCTTTCGGAGAGAGGAGATGGGAGAAAGATGACGGAGGAGTGAAGCAGGGAAGAATCAGGCTGCAGAGGCATGAGGGAAGAGGGTGGCATGAGGAGGTCTGGTGCTGTGAGCATCCAGGCAGGAAGAGGGGCTGGGTGCGTCTGTGCTGGGACACACATTGGGCTCCTGTGAAGGGTTTAATGTACACGGAGAACTCCGTATTTAGGAAAATCCACTTGGCGTTGGGATTAAGGGACAGGAGGGGAAGATCGCACCGATGCCTTTTCTCTTTTGTTGCACATAAAACCATGATGGATGCTAAGAGGTTATTGTTGTTTCTGGTCCTGGTTTATATACCTGCATAGCGAGGCCATGTCTGAAAGGATGCCCAGAAGCCAAACCACTGTAGATTTTATCTTGACTGTCCAGGTATCACTTCGCAGCACTGGCCACTGACGCAGGGCTGTACCTCCTTTTGCCACAGGAATCAGTCACTTCCACCTGTGATTTCATTATGTTAAAATCTAGCAATTAATTAGACAGAAAGATAATTTAATTTTGGAATCTGCTGCTAGCATGGAGTTACATGACTACATCCTGCCAGCCTTAAGGAAGTCCTCAAGTTCTCCCTGCCTGCATGAGACCAGTGTCATTTCTGCCCCCTGCAGAATAGCACGATAGGGTGGTCATGCCATACCACCTCCCACAGATTAAAGGGGGCTTGGTTTTGTTCTCGGGAAGACCTCTGGTAGTAAGGACTTGTTCACCTGAGAGCCAAAAGCCTGAGAAAACCCTTTGGAGGCTTAAACTAGAGATTCCCTCTTTGCAATGTTTGGAGCCTCTAGTTAGCTTCTACAACAGCTTTCATTTTGAAAGGGGTGGATTTATCTTTTAAACTGAGATGAGATGTTTCCTGCTGTGAAGCTCAGTTGCAGATGATGAGTTGGTAGCAGGAGGCATGAATATAGCTCCTGCACTCAGCTATGTAAGGAACCATAGCTGATTGCCAGACTGGTTTCTCCAGGCCCACAAAGCCATCCATTGTCTCCTTGTGCTGCTCTAGGGATGTCCAGAGACTGGATTCCCAAATCCACCGGTTTCTGCAGACAGCCCTCCAATGCTGGATGCCTGCTCGATCTCAGACACAGAAGCTTTCAGGGCAGGTTTTCAGGACGTATTAAGTTTCCTGACATCAAAGGAGCATTGGGATCTTTTCTTCTCAGAGCACATGATCCCAGGCATCTTCACGTTTCTACTTCTTTTCACCCGCTACAGGGTAACTTGGCTGCTGGGCCTTGTCGTGGAGAAGTCCAGCTTGGAGAGGGGATAGCTGGAGAGACAGGTGTTGTAAAAGGGTTTTCACACACTGCCTTTCTCCTTCAGCCTTGATTTTCATCCCGTGGTTGAAGTTACTGCATTATCCCTGACCAAACAGATCTCCATCCTTGTCTCTGGAAACACAGGGCTTTGGTCTCTTGTTCACCAACATGATGCCTCCATTTCCACCCAGGATGGCGCTAATCCAGGCTGCCCCGGTAGTGACGAATGGTGTGGTGGGTTGACCCTGTCTGGAGGCCAGGTGCCCACCAAGCCACTCTGTCACTCCCTGCCTCAGCTGGGCAGGGCAGAAAAACATGATAGAAGGTTCATGGCTCAAGATAAGGACGGGGGAGATCATTCAGCAGTTATCAGCACAGGTAAAATAGACTGAGCTTGAGGGGAAAAAAACATTTAAATTTATCATCAATCAGAATCAGAGTTGAAAGAGAACTAAAACCAAATCTTAAAACACCTTCCCCCACCCCTCCCTTCTTCCCAGACTCCAATTCACTCCCACTTTTCTCTACCTCCTTCCCCTCAGCAGCACAGGGGAATGGGGGCTGTGGTCAGTTCATCACACATTGCCTCTGCTGCTCAGAGGAAAGACTTCTCACACTTCTCTCTGCTCCAGTGTGGGCTTCCCATGGGGTCACAGCCTCCTTTGGGCATCCACCTGCTCCAGCATGGGTCCCTCCCATGGGGTGCCGTCCTTCAGGAGCAGCCTGCTCCAGCATGGGTCCCTCCCATGGGGTGCCGTCCTTCAGGAGCAGCCTGCTCCAGCATGGGTCCCTCCCATGGGGTGCCGTCCTTCAGGAGCAGCCTGCTCCAGCATGGGGTCCTCCCTGGGCTGCTGGTGGATCTTTGCTCCACCATGGATCTCCATGGCTTCAGGAGCACAGCTGGCCTCACTGTGGTCTGCACCACAGGCTGCAGGGGAATCTCTGCTCCAGCACCTGGAGCATCTCCTCTCCCTCCTTCTCCATTGACCATGGTGTCTGCAGAGTTCCATCTCTCACATCTTGCTCTCTGTCTGTCTGCAAATTCTACCCTCTTCTGGGTTTTTTTTCCCCTTTTTAAACATGTTATCACAGAGGCATTTTGACTGTGATGGGCTTGGCCTTGGCCAGCAGCAAGTCCATCTTGGAGCCGGCTGGCACTGGATCTATCAGACACAGGGAGGCTTCTAATAGCTTCTCACAGAAGCCATCGCTGTAGCCCCCCTGCTACCAAAACCTTGCCACGCAAACCCAAAACAAACGGCCTGAGAGGTGTTGCTGGCCTTCATGGGTTAGGAAGGATTTCCCCATTCTCCGGAGACTCTAGTTTCTGCAGCTCCACCACTGAGGTGAAAATGATACCCTCGGCGTTGGAGCTGCAGTTTAATTTCCTATCTGCTGCTCAGGGCACAGATTTTCCACTGGGATATTGGCAGCAGGTCAGTAATCTGCATTCCAAGCTGAATTGCTTTGAAAACAGTCCTGGTGCGGTACCCCATTCAGTCTGCTATTTGCAAAACCCAGCTCTTGCCCATCCTGGCCACTGAAGAGAGTCCCAGCTCTTGCTCTCTCAAGATTTTGGGTGAAAATCCCTCACATCCTTGAGTCACAAATCAGCTGGTCCAGACTTAGTTGCTCCGTAATTGCCCTTTACAAAGGCCCAAGGAATGAAAGCCACCAGTAATGTTTGGTATTAGCTGCATGCCTCAGCTTTTGGACTTGAGCAGAGTACAGCTATCTTCCTCTTCCAAGGCCTGCTTTTCTTTATGGGTCTCCAGGGACCTGCCAGGGGACAAAATGTGAATTATCTCCGATTCTGCTCTCTGAGCATGAACAAGAAACAGTTTCAGTGAGACAAATGAAGCTGATTGTGAAGATAATACAGACCTTTCTCCCTTCTCTGGTTATCTCCCAGACCAGATTTCCTCTATCTCCAGGGGTGCCTTTCTTATTGCTTAGACCACCTTTCTTGCAAGATGCAGAAAAAAGGCTCATAATGGCATGGGGTGACAAGCTGTGTAAGAGCAGAGATCTGCCAGCTCTGGTGGCTCCAACCCCATATTGGGCAGGACCAGAAGCTTCCAAGAAAGATGGAAGAAATGGTGGAGTGGTGTTTATTTCCAGTTTATTTTGGTTATTGAATAAACTTCCCCATCTCGCTGACTGGTGACTGGCTTGAGCAGTTGCACCTCTCTAATCTATTTTTGATTGTATTGAGCGTTCATGCTGTATGTCATGTCTTGTGGTGATACTGTGACCTGGCTTCACTGCAGCACAGCAGAGACTCATGCAGAGTAAACCACTATTTTCTTTCGTTTGCCCTACCTGCTGCCTTTCATCGCACTGCGCGTCCCTCTCCATCAAGCAAAATTTTTCCCTAAACCATCCAGGCAGATAGGCCACACACAA
Organism: Eurypyga helias; assembly: GCF_000690775.1. NCBI lineage: Eukaryota > Metazoa > Chordata > Aves > Eurypygiformes > Eurypygidae > Eurypyga > Eurypyga helias. The sequence goes on along the minus strand of NW_010266903.1, from coordinate 1,966 downwards.
TTAACTCCATGTAAGCTTTTTCAGAGTAGATTTGCCTCCAGATTTGCAGGGCTGGGCTGGAGCTGCATCCCTAGGACGCGCAGGGGTGTCGCACTCCAACAGGCATGGCTGTGGAAACCCAGTCGTGTTCTGGCTGCTGTGCCTCTGTGAGGACTGCGAAGGGATGGATGTGTTCGGGCTCTGCAAAGGGCACAGCTGGGTAGAACTGGATCACGGTAACATAGCAGATGGGGCCTTCCCAAAGATGATGGATTATATTTTCACACATAAGGAGATAAAGTTCACATGAGCCCCCTCCCCCTGATGCTACAGCAGCTGAAAGACTCCTGGCCCACATCATGGTGTGGAGTTAAGGTGTCGCTGGGAGCCTGCTGCGAACTCATCTGAGGCTGCCAAGTTAACACAAAGAGATAAAACTCCAGTTCAGACAAGAGGGCAGAGACTTGGGGACAGTAATGATGACACAGCTTCTTTCTCTCAGAGCTATTGCTCATGTGAAGTCTCTGCCCGGAGACTGTACTGACCTCGGCTTGGGAAGGAGCAAAGAAGAGGAAGAGACCCCTGCCAGCTTGCCCAGGGGTACCTGCATTCCCACAGAGAACACCTCCCACGCATCTCCGTTCGAACGCGGCCCAGCTGCCACCATTACGGCTCAGAAATAAAGGCGGCTTTGTTTTGTAGCAAACAGGTGTCTTCGCTTCTCCGAGCTCAAGAAAGGCCTTGAAGGACAAACTTTTTATTTACCTTTCATGGACTCCTAGAAAGAGCCCCCAGATCTTCTGCCAAATGAGGGTTAAGAGCAGCTGATCTGAAAGTTTCATCCTGCGAGGGCTGTGTCCACTTCTGCTTATGGTTTAAGTCCCGCTCTAATATTTTTTTATCAGAGTCGGCTGCAAGGGAGTTGTAAGCCAAAGGAAATTTGGGACGCTTGTTGCAAATGTAGTGTACACGCAGCAAAAGCTCGCTGGAAAGCAGAGGCATTCCTCTTTATCCTCCAGAGTGCTGCTGCTGGGAGGAGAGGTGCTCCTGTCTCTGCAGATTCAGCAAGTCTAGTGCAACAGGCAAACTGTGTAACTGTAGCTGCTTTCCACCCCAGGCCAATGGAGCCTGGTTTGCCTTAGTGGAGGTTGACATGTTCCCCCTCCATAGCACACGCATACCTGTTCCATACCCTGGCATCCACAAGTGGTTTCAGGGCACGCAGATGTGGCCACACTGTCATGCCACTTGTCTTTTGATTCACCTTGTCCTGGGCTCTGCCCTGCTCCACCATCATTCTCCTCACACGGTGCTTCCAGTCCTTCCCACATCCCCACTGCCCATGCCAGCTGCTAATCCCATTGATGCCAAGCACGCTAAACCCAGGCGTGGGTACGCCAGTGTCCTTGACTCTTCTGCCTTTGGTGTCTCCTCCAGAGCCACTGAGAAACCCAGTCACCCGGGTGCCCGCAGCCGCTTCACCCCATCAGGCGGAGCAGCCCAAAGCTCGGGGCTGATTTCAGTTTTCCATGTAACTTTTTCCTTCCTTTTTTCTTTTTTTCCTTTCAGGAGCAAACCCATTTAAGTTAAAAGTCTGAACTCGCCCACTCCCCCCAGGCCTGGGTGCCTCCCAAGATTCCTCCCCAGTGACCAACGGGCTCACGAACTCCGAGCTGGGCGTTACAATCGCGGCCACAGAATTTTTATGCGGTCTGCGTTGCGCGTGTGCTTTTAAACACACCGCCCGTTCCGTCAGCTGATGGGGTTTTTTCCCCTGCTGGGGTTGTAGGGGAGGATGGAGGCGAAAAGCAAAACGCCACAAAACCGTAATGCCTGCCACGGGGGTTACTGCAAAGCGTGGGAGCCGCGCGTACCCGACGGGATGTCTCCCGGAGAGGCTGGGACGATGCCCTCTGAGGCGCTCGTTAAGGCACCCCGGGATGAGAAAGAGCCGTGAAGGGGCAAAGGCGATGCCTCCTCACGGGGC
>NW_010266902.1:7282-13529 GCF_000690775.1 Eurypyga helias | reverse complement strand
CTGACCTAGGTGCAGGATCTTGCACACGTGAGTACTCTTTAGCAACTTAAAAAAACCCTAGAGTATCGCCCAGACAGACCAGCCACCATTATGTCACGTTTCCCATCTACTGCGAGAGCTAAATCCTTCCCAACCCTGCCTCCCGCAGATCTGTCTTTGATTGCAGTGCCCTGGCCACAGAGCTCCCTCAACACTCGTTGCTGGATAGACAAGCCTTTGGGTCACGTGGTGAACATAGCCCACCTTGCACTGAGAGCAGACCCCAGTGTCCTGCTCTCCTCGGGGCTCCAGCTGCCCCCAGGCTGCCTCTAACCCCAGCCCTGCAACAAGGCTGGCAGCACCTGGTACGCGGGGCTGTTGAAAGGCAGCTCCGTGCCTGGCCAAAACCAACCTGGCTGTGGGCTGCTGCCAAAAGGGGTTGACTAGCCCTTCCCAATGACGAGGCAGCCCCCTGCCATGGGCTCCCAACCTCTCCCGCTACCAGGCAGCTGTGGGACAAGTTCCATCAGCCCTGTGAAAACCCTGCTCCCAGCCAGGGATACAGGTTCGGCACCTTACACCACGGCGTACGCTGCAGCCCCCACGGCAGAGAACAAGAGCCTCCCCAATTAACCAGTCTTACGTAGAATAAATTGGCCTTTAATTTCCAGCCACAGCCTTCGAATGTATTTCATGTCTCAATCTGTCCGAAGCAGCCTGTGTATTGACGCGTGCTCCACAAAGCTGCGTCACTCTTAATTGTGGTGACTCTGAAGATTTGCCTTCAGACTCGGGAACTGCAGCTCTTTTGGGAGCTAATGGGCTTCTGATACTCCAGCACATTGTCAGGGTAGTCAAGTTGTCATCTGACAGTCAAGAGAGAATAGAAACCAAGAAGCCAAGGGAATGCCAGCTAGGAAACTCTTGATTTTTTCACTGATGCAGTTTCTGTTTACCACTAGCCTCAGGAGAGTGATTTTATCTCGCTGGTAGCGCACCTCAAGGGACAGAACTGAAAATCTGCTTCTATATATGTGGATTTATGAATTTCTGTGTAAAATCTGGTATGCAAACATCACATTTTCCTTTGGTAAAACATGCTGCAGTGTATAGAATACCCGCGGGGAAAAAAATCACACACTTACATGCCCTTAAAATAACCAAATATGCCTAATGACTAATTCCAGTTATGAAATGTAACACTCTTATTCCTTCAGGACAAAACGCTTACTGATAATAAGAGATGAAGCAAACCACTCTTTTGGAAAGGAACAAGTTAATATGTCCACACATTTATTTCTCCTAATAATTTTCCACCGCAAAGGTTTTTATTTTGTTAGTCTAGTTATGAAGGCATTTCAACTCTGTTAAAAAAAAAAATCAAATATATTTTTCTGTCTACAAAACACCCAGGAATATGCCAGAAAGTAATTAGGAATGACAAGCATATAATGACATGTGAGCTGCAAGTATTCAGTTTTCAGTCTGGAAAATAAAACACTTAACGGATATGGAATGCTTTTGCTCCAGCTCTTTTATGCATAGCTGGCATGGCTAATTTGAAAAATAAGAGAACATGTGCCAATCTGTTTTTCAGGCAGAGTTCAGACAACAGAGAAATTCAAACAGAGGAAAGAAGATCAGACTAAACACACCAGGTGCCTACATTAACTTTGCAGAGGAAGAGCCAGCGTATCAGCAGGCCTGCAGGTAAATTTCCACAGAGACTAGTTTGCAACTGGGACCTGCCACATTCCCATTTTTCCTAAAGAATGAGGTTTTAGCCATTCTGGGACTGAAGAAGTGCTCATTTCCTGCAGATAGCTCATCATGTGGCAGAGACCAGAGTCAGAAATTAATATTATCGAAGAGGATGCCTACTGGTGTTGTTTGGTTAAGATTTTCCTGGATCTATCAATATAATTTTTTAAGTAAATTTGACACCACAATCTGAATTTTCTGAAAGTGTGCTGAATTTTGAGCAGATGCCAAGATTTTTAGTATGGTATGGAAAACTTCAGAATAAGCATATTTGTCAGTGAGTGACAGGACATGCCTACTGACACCTTGACTAGAAACTCACCGTTGTATCTCACCAGAAGCAGAGTTCCTCAGGCTCAGCTTCCTGATGACCAATGCAGGAAAGTTTTATGATGGAAAAAAGTTGTTCTTTTTATCATGCAATTTAGCCGCAATAGGTTATCAAATACACATCTGTCCCAAATAATGCTGGCAGGGTATTTCCATTACTTAGAAAAGTAGCTGTGCAGGATATTATTGTCCTGTGCCTCACAAGACGGGCTTGTTGCCAACTGGGTCATACAATGATCAACAAACCAGACTCCAGAAGGGATGCTAGATTCCTCCCAGCAGCACCTATCATTGAAGCAATTATATATATTTAGTCAGAATACTGCTGGATTTCCACTTTTTTATTAATGAACTGTTCAAGGGGGTCTGATCAGCGGATAACTTTAATGGCCGGACTTCATACTCAGTCATGAATTTTTGATTCATGTAAACCTTTCAGCTCATGCTACTGACAAAGGGAACAGCTTGAAGAAAAGGAATAGGCTGCCTGTTGGCTACCTGGACTCTTGGGTTGGATACATCACCTGTGAAACACAAGCAGCACCTGGCTTATTACTCGTTCCAAGACTGCATAAAAACTATGAGCACAATGCATTAAAAAAAACCCACCCAAACACTCAACCAAGTATTTCCCTGTTTTAAGAGAAAAAAAGAAAACAAACAAACAAACACACACCCCCAAAACCCAACCCCAGAACAGCTGTAGTGATTCTGCTATGGTTTGGAAACCAGTGCCATGAGCACAGGCTCTGAAGGCTGACGTCTGGCTGAGGTCTTTCCGAGCTCACTACAGAGCCTGCCTTGCAGTCACGGCCAGGGATATGGCCCTGTTCCTAGCCACAAGCTGCATATCGCTTCCAGGAGCTACTGCTTGGGAAATGCAGACCAATTCTTTCACTCCGATCCTACAATCCCTTTTTCACAGCTACCTTAGACTCCCAAATAAAAGATGCAGCATGCATTCCCAGAGCTAACAGGATAGGTGAGAAAAACCATTAATAAATATCATTTCTACCAGCTTGCTTGTCATTCAAACTGTGGGGTTGTCCACAGAGTATTAATAAACTCCCGAAACAACTGCACTGATAATTTCAGAAAACTAGCAAGTTTGAGTAGTTTCAGAACTTTGAGTAATTTCAGAACTTTGAGTAATTTCAGAAAACTATTCCCCCCCAAGTGGTGGCTACTGTTCTCTCACATTCAGCATCAGCATCTGGCAACAAGTGATTCCACTGAGTAATCTTGGCAAAACTTGGAGAGATTGTTTTGAATTTCCTTCACAACTTCTCAATGCCCAACTGCATTAACAGCTGAAGATGAAACACTACTGTTGTGGGTCTTCTTGATCCCATGATAATTATTTGTAATGGTCCATGTGGCACTTCACCATTTCAACATTTGCTTAAATTTATTACAATTAAATGACTCTGTTCTACTCAGTGACTTGCTGGTAATAAGGGGAAGAAAAGCAGGCAGCATTTAATGTCCAGGGGCAGTTTTCTGGGGGTCAAACAATGGCTAGAAATACTAACACTATGTAAAATAACATCCAAAGTTTGTAATGCTACCTGCAGAAACTTCCCTACCTATAGCCCAGTAAGGTCCCATGTCACTCCTCAGAAAGGAGTTACACCAGGACAGTTTTGAAAGCATCATCCATCGCCCACCAGACACACATGGGTCTGCAAAGAAAAAGCGAGGAAGTATGAGCAGTTCTGTTTGTTTTTACTGTTCTGAATGACAAAACAATGCAATAAAAGTCATTAGTCCTTTCCGTGCTAAGAGCTCTGCTAAGACAAAGGCCAAGAAACGAATGGTAAGCCCAGTAGGGGTCAAAAGTCAAGGAACAAAGCCAGAGCTTCTGATAAGCAATTATTTATAATGTAGAATATCTAAAAACATCTGTGCTGCTCACTTAGAAGTACATACCCCCCATCCTTCATGGATGGTGCTAGAATTATTGCCAACTGTTCATGTCGCAGTCCCCTAATGGATCCCAGAAAGCAAGGTAAGGAATCGACGCTAGTCTGTTCTATGTGCTTTCAGTGCTTTTTTTTGTTGTTGCTTTTCAAATGTCTGAATTCCTTCAGTATTGTTTGTGCAATTATAGCACCTACAATGATTGTCAGCCAGATGCGCTACAAACCGCACCAGCAGAACAAAACGCAGATTAACATTCATCTATCCCCAGAAGACGCCTTATTTCTGCCCAGTAATTGCTGCAACGAATACGGTTGCTTGTTCAGGCTTCCTGCTGTTCTCTAGCAGGAAGTTTCCACCTCCACCAGTGCTACACCTCCACTAGCTTCAGCAGATCTACGCACCTAGGAACACTTAAAACGTGGCTTTATTATCTGTCGCTTCTCCTCTGCTGGTAGCAGAGGAAACCGATGGCTGAGTTCACATGTTAGCAGGAACTCAGACTTCAATTTCTGCTCAGGAACAGCCCTGGGAGAGGTGTCGGGGGGATGAACGGAGAGGGCAGACAGGTAGTTGTGCTCCCAGACTGCTGAATGGGCAATGGAAGCCCCGACTGCCGTCTCCTCTGGCCAAGCACAGCTCAGCACTTTCCCCGAGCTGGCTTCAATCTGCGTTGTCTGGATATGCTCCACAAGCCACAGCCTGTGAACAACCGTGCTGCTTCTGACCAGGAATTTTAACACCGTTTTTAAGAGCTCCTATCTGTATAGTTAAGGTAGGGAGTAATCATAACATCTGGAAAATACCAACCTACTAGGATATGAAGTAACACAGTGTTTTGCTGGTGCCCACCAGAGCCACCGTGCCAAAGCACAACGGTGTGTCAACAGATAAGACTGCTCATTCTTCCTGTAGAAGAAGCTTCTGTCAGTCCTTCCACAATTCCTCTAAGGCATGCAACTCAGAAAATCCCACCCGTAACTGAAAACTAACTTTCAGTCGGAAAAGCTGGAATAAAGCGAGGGAAGTCACTTTTGCTAGGACTATCAAATGTAGCGATAACGTGAGGCTCACCATGGATTGTGTACAACAAAGAAACACAGCTCAATAATCTGGATGCATTTCTTTTCTTTATGGATGGCTCTGTAAAAGATGTGCTGAAATCTGACTACATGTCCAGTAAGCTGTGGAACACCAATCTGGTATTTGGTTTTGCCAGTTATTTAATACAACTGCATAAAAACGATCAGGAGAAAACAAGAAAGCCTCCTACAGAAGCCTCTGCAAGTAATCTGCCGCCTTCTCCCGCATGGCCAGTATTGACACTGACACACACCAGAATTTAAAAGCGTTCCTCCCTCCCTCCCCTCTCCATCTGTTACTCCACACCCTCTCTGGCAGTCTGGGTCAGGATAACTTTTCCACAGAATAAAAGTCAATCATGCTAATGAATGTCACCCTAGTAGGTTACAGAGGCTTTCAACCTAGAGAGCCTATTAGAAAATTACAATATAAAGTATGTAATACAAAATAAGAATTTTCTAAAATGGTTTGTACCCTGCTAGAGAGTGTTTAAGGGGTCAAAATCAAATTATTAAAAAATTATGTTACTAAGCCTATTCATCTCTCATTCCCTTACATGAGCAAAGGTTTTAGGAGCCAAGGAGCTTGGCCACCACCACTGGAGCCACCCAAAAGCCCAGGAACAGACAGCTGTGTGGGAATGAATGTACTTCTCATGTCAATGTTCAAGATACCTGGCCAGTGCAGGTGTCAGAGATGTACAAGGGTGGGAGGGATCATATTTCTTTTGCCCATAAAGGCACACTTCCGTTTCATACAAAGAGGATTCCCGAGCCACGGCTCTTGTCAGATCAGGCTCCTTGGCAGGAACCTTTTAAAATGAGTTTCAAAAAATCAGACAAATAAATAGTGAGAGATACCTCTTCCGTTTCAGCCCTAACAACAAATGGTGCCAGTCATTTTTTTTTTTTTTTTTCCCCATTTCAGCATGAGTAAATAAAACAAAAACTACAATATAAACGAACAGTATGTGTACCAACTGCTTACATATAAAATGAGTTGGCGAAAGACATCAGTCATTTGATGCAAAAATACCGGCTTTCTGTTCCTTGTATTTTTTATGAGCTATTGCACTGACAGGTTCCTACAAAGTACTGCAACCAATACGCTGTTTGCAAAGCATAGCAATGCAAGCCTCTGGCAAAATGAGTCCTACACCACCTTTCTGCTCCTA
>NW_010266902.1:0-7263 GCF_000690775.1 Eurypyga helias | reverse complement strand
AATCTTTATAATAATTTAAAAAAATATTTTTTTAAAATAGTATGACAATATACTTCTTTCCACAATTCAGTTTACATTTGAATTTTAAATCACCTTGAGGGCTTTGGATTCTTTTATTGTGTTTTAGCCCAGCTATCTCAAACATCCTTAAAATAAATCATTACACTTAAACATGTCTTTTTGATTACTAGCCCCATAGTGTTCCATTTTCCCCTTAAGACAGTGGAACCAGGAAGTTCAGAGTCCGTAACTTCAGTCTTTCGAATATCATCCAACAGCTGCCCAGGTTTTCATGTCATGGAGTTTCTAGTTACACATATTCCATTGTCTCAGAAATTATCCACAATCTGTATGCAGTCCCTGGCTCTTAATCCCTCACACCATAAAACTTCTCATTTTCTGCATGATTTAGCAAACTGAGACATGGTTAACCAGGTTCTCGTGTTCCTTAAGCTTGAAATAACATACAAACAATAGGCCAAAATTCTTTAAAAAATTAATTGCATCTGAAATTCATACCTCAACATACAAAACAAGAGTACGACTACAGTAGCTTCTGTATGAAGATATCCATTATATTGTTCCATGTCAAGGTGAACACTCAGACAGGATGAGTCTCTCTTCCTAAATCCTATGTTCTTTCTTTTTGATGAATGGATTTTTATTCCCAGTGGATCCATAAGCTCCCTTGGGCTCTTGCAGAGAGAGCCCTACGCCTGCAGTAGTAGAACGGGAGATGAAAAGGGACCTGCAATGATTTTCACAACACCTTCAGTTACTTCAATAAAACATTAACTTTTTTATAATTGGAAAAAAGCAGTGGAACAGGCTACAACAAACGCAGGGGCACAACAGTAAACATCATTACTTTTTCCAACATGGCATTATGCGCATTCATCTATGCCACAAGCTGGATCAAAGACACAAGGGCAAAATGTGTTGCTTATTCCCCTGTACATCCGATACACGTTCTACACAGTTACCCACCATAAGCCTGAAAAGTCAATGATGTATAAACCATCTCCATGCAAGTACTCGTTCTCTACTGGAAGTCAGGCAGATCACTCACACCACTTAAACAGGTGAATGCCATCCTTCCTTAACACCACCACCGGCATCCCTGTGGTCAGCCAAAGCCTTGAGAACAATCAGGCAGTATCCACTGTAGTTAACACACTCGTGTGTGCCTTGCGGTGGATAAATTACACGCCACTGAAAAAGGTGTGTCTGGAACCTGTACAATCAAAGAAATTCATTCTCTCAAAGCTACCTATTATTTCAAGGAAATTAGCTATTCAAGTAAAATACTTAAGAACCAGCAGTCACCAGGCTGCTTTTGCTTTACCGCATCGACTGCTTTTTCTGAAATGGTCTCTGAACTGATATGGCCACCCCTATTAAATGCACCTTAGTGCTGGAAGATACCAGAACTCATCACACGGTTTCACAAAAATAGCCTTCCTCACAGGGAGGCGGAGGGGCCATTTCTCCCTGTCCTGGGCTGCTGTCCCTCCATGCCGTACACGCCGTCCCACACCGGCGGAACTGGCCGGCGTACAGGAGGCCAGCACTGACGGTATCACGTAACAAGCGTCTCCCCTGTGCAGTGTCTGCTACCACCACCCAGCATGAGCAGACCCAGAGACTCACCGCTGCTTTCCAAAGGTCAGAAATCACAGCGAAAAAGCATAAAGCACCGTCTCGCATGCTCTCTGATCCTACTGCAGTAACGTTGCAGCCACGGGTAGGAACAGTTCACCCACACACACTGGGGACTGTTTGGAACAAGTACAAGTCAAGTCTGAAAAGTTTTAGGTGCATGTGTTTTAGCTACATGTGTAGATAAACCAAAACCAGCAAACGGATTCAAGAAAAAAGAGCAGGATTTCCCCCTGCGCGCTGCAAATCATTCCTTCTGGATTCAACCTGGAAGACCAAATCCCGCAACGTAAGCGGAGCTCACTGGACTTGATCTGCACATGCTCTGAAGTACAGATGGGCTCGTAGAGTCCTGACCGCGCTGTGTTCTGCCCTGTTTACTTAACATCTGACTTAGTCTTTAGAGCTGCTCTGTGCCTGAACTCAGGCTGCTACAGTCATTACAAAAGCAATTGGTTTTCTTGGGGTTTTTTGTAAGTAAAAGTTCCATAGCATTCCCTGGACGTGGCTCAGACATAAAAAGTAATCAAAGCCAAAGATAGAGGAGCTCATTGCTTCTAATTGCTTTTCTCCTCTCGATCCTCATCCCAGACCTTCCTTACTCTAGGCAGAGCAGGTAACTGATTGTGATTACATTTGGGAGGAAGTTTTCTTTTCAACTTATGCAAAGCAAGGGACAAGAACCACCATCTAGAAGGAAACCTGCTTTCTTCTGACTCACTTCTTACAGCATCACACTAGCAAACTCATGAACAGTCAAATCACCAAACAATTCAAGCTTTTTTTGATGAAAACAGTATACAAGGCACCTCAAAACAATTATAATGTAGGTTCGTAACACAGTTCTTGAGCAAACACAAATAAGCACTCAGTATCAAATTCAAACAATATTTGCAGTCATGCGATAAAGGAAAGCCCTCTGCACCAGTTCTTTCTCAAGGTAACACTGGCAAATTCCTCTGTGTGTGTGAAAAAGACAGGCAAAAAAAGAAAAAAACAGAAGCAATACAGCAAAAATCAGGCTGCTAGCTGAACACTTGGGAGCAGCTGGGAATAAAGCATGCAGTTCCGGAAGTGAAGCAAAAACTGACAAGCATGCTCATTCAACAGAGACAGATGAAATAAAATTCGTTGGTTACTTCAGTCTGTTTCTCCTGGCCTACAGACTCTCTTTTCATGGTCAGACTGTCGCTAACCAAACCCCAGACTCCAACAGGCACACAAAGGAATTATTTGGCTGTATCAGTAAGGTTGTAGTGATCCACATTCAGATTAGCACCTCTAACTGTTGCATACTGCTCAGGAACACAGACATCTGTTCCCAAAACTATCACAGGTATGGTTTCTACCTACAGGGTATCAGCAATACATCCCAGACATCTACTGGAATACGGAGCCAGCCCACTGGAATTTAGAGGTACAGCAGATCTCCAAGGCTAGAAACAGCCATTGGATGTCTCCACCTGGACAAAAAAAGGCAAAAATACTTCGGTTGTCCCCAGATTCTAGGCTGGCCAGACCTGAATCAGCAAAAGTAATACTGACTATGTCAGCCACAATGCCACAACAGTCCAGGGTGCAAGCCACTAGCCAGTGAGCACAGTGCTGCAACAGCTCCTGATGACAGGTCAGGATTTGATTCTTCTCCTACTGAAGGGCCAAGTTTTACCAATCTAATTTTCTCCTTCAAACTTCAAGCTCAGTTTAAGAGCTTGAACGATGCAACATGATGGTGGTTATGAAAAACGTAACTCATTTCACTACCCCTCAGAGTTGTTGTGTGTTAGCTGCTGACAAACCCCTACTACAAAAAATTACTCTCTAGAGCACCTGAAATACTACTTTATGTTTGGACTGTCTACTTATAAACTGAGTTTGGAGACTGTAATGGATTTATGACAGTATTTAAACAGCTTTTAAAGTTCTAAATGTTAATTACCTCCATCGCTGTTACCGTCCAGTGTTTAAATGGTACCCAAATGCAACTGATTATTCCTATTTATGTCTTCATATACTTTCTTTGTTCTAGGATTATTAGCAGTAAGCTTATTACGTGATCAGAGACAGAAATCTTCTGCCTTAATGAGCGTAAATCCAGTGAAGCGTCTTCTCTTTGTACATTCTGAGTCCAGTTTCCCACATTAGGCACCCACCCTAGGTGGCTGATGCACAGGCCTAGCAGGTCTAGCGCTGTGATACCCTAACGCTGTCTCTAAATGGCTACAGGAGAGGAGAGACATAACTCCTTGCACCCCAGAAGGATGGGTGGCTTGTGTTTTCTTCCTAATGCAGAGACATTAAAATTTTCTGCTAGATTTATCCGAGCTCCATAACCTCCCATCAGCATTCCCTGCCCAGATCTGGTTTTCTCCACCCCACCTCCAGCATCCTCCGTGCAGCCCGGTACGACCTCTCCCCCCCCGCCCCCAGATGACCATGATCCCACCCAGTGGAACACCTCCACAAAACAGAACCGCGAGTTGGGACACCTGGCAGGACAAGAGGCTATGTTGCAGACTGTATCCCTACAAGCAGGAGTATCGCAACTCAAAGTTATAAAAACGAGCATGAAATACGGATGTTGGAATTGCAGTCAATGGATTCTCTGGCAAGTCAGAAGACTAACATAAATGTGATTAGCATGAGAAGTATGAATAGCATGAGTTTTAAAGCTCATAAATGCTTTATTACTGCTATAATCCTTCAGCTACTGCCTACATGGGGAACAAATGAAGTGTGACAACCTTACATCTGAAACATCTGAACCAAGTGTCTGTGCTTGTGCATCCGCACATTTAACACAAAGTATCTTGTCCATCAGTGACCGTTACTGCTTGAAGCAGAAGTCTGGACAAGGCTGCTTTCCAGCAGTTACTCCTTCAGCACAAATAATTTTAACTGTCCTTTACCTCCTCACAACATTGCACCTCTGAAACGCTCAGTAAACAGAAAGGATCATTACCTTGTTTAAGTAAGACAGTATGTCCCATCCTATTACAAACCAGCCCGCCACTGTGAAGCGTTTCTGAAGTTTGTATCAACATTAATAAAAAAAGAAAAGTTTCTGGTGGTGACTTTTCAGTAGAATACCTGCTTTCTAAAGGTCAGTAAAATATCATGCTTAAATATATATTTTTTTTCCCCATGATCTGCAGTAAATGTGATATGGGCAACATCCATCTCTGCCAGCAACAGCCTTTACAACGTACTGGGAAAAATTGCTTCTCATACATTAAGAACCAGCTCTTTGGTAAGAGGATGCTTGTTACAGCTCTCACAAATTAAAACGATGTGTAAATAAACACCCACCTCATACGAAGAACTTAAACTGGGATTCATATACAATAAAGATTTCCCTTGTGATAAACAATTTGAGCACAAAGTGTTCCTTCAAGTCCTGCCATAAGTCTGTTCCTGCCAAGCTAGTATCTCATTGCATCAGCCTTTTGCCTTCACCACGACCGTAGTGGCACCCCTGACACCTCTCCGCCTGCTTTCCTCTGGCTGCTCTCTTCCCAGAATTACCATCCCAGCTCTGCTGGGCCAAAGATTCGTCTTTCCTTCAGATCAATATGTGGTGAAAAAATAAGGAACATCCTTTTAGTTAAAAGGAACCTGATCCTCTAGCGAACCCATCATTCACGGACTGCCATGTGAACTGAGCAGATTCATAACTGCACTGCTGAAATCCTTGCCCTTCCTTTCCCCACCAACTCTATCCCCTCTTCTTTTTATTCCCATAATTTTTATTTATTTGCAATACTTGGAGAATGTTTTGACACCTACCTTGTGATTGCAAGAGCTTTAACTGGGATAAATACAAGTGCTGTCGTGCCTGATAAACAACATTATTTTTTTAATCTGATTTCAAAAAAACCCATTTTAAAAGCATCTCTCCCTATGTTGCCTTATCAATGACAAATATTCATGACTTCTATTTTGTCCAGAGAAATGTGGTATTTTAATAAGATACACAAAGTTCTATTTATTCAGCTCGATGCTCTCATTCGTAGTGCAAGATAAATACTATCTTTGATGAAAAACAAATTTCTGCAACAAAAGGAAGCTTCGTTTGATAGGAGCAAGGCCTGCCTCTAGTTTATACACACATGAACAGAAATGTACATATTGTCACAAGAGACCCTGTGAGTGAAAGTTATACCTAAAAGGACCGATGTGTATTATACTTCCTCAACCTCTAGGTTATGAAAAAGAAAGGGACCAACCCAGAAATAGGGGCACTGCCATCAAAGATTTATTCAAGCCTTCCCTGCTGGAAATGAGCACGAGAGGTCATACACAGTAGCACATGCTACTTCAGTTAGTAAAAATGTGCAGAATCGAGCTGTGCACATCTCCCCAACACACCTGGCGTGGCACAGACAATCAAGTGCCCTCCGGGAGCAGTGCTGCACGGTGCTACAGAAAATAACAGCTCTATAGAACCACCAGGTTTATATATTTGCATTTTTTTGCCATGCTGCCCTGTGCTGTGCAGATACATCAATGCCAGGAGACAATGAAACGGCCCATGGTAACGAAAACAGTGCTTGATCATACTCTGAGAACTTGAGTCCAAAATACTTGGGGCTATCTATGACTTCTCTATACATCAGAGTACGTTTCAGCAGTTATTTTCAGGTATTTAATAAAAGTACCACTACCATTTACTCACAATTTTAGAAATTACTCCTCAGAAGCACTGCAAGCTGTCTCGTTTGTCAACCCTTATAGTTATTAAAACATCCTAATGTCCTGAATTAACACGGCAAGTAGCAATTCTAGTAATACAAGACTGAGATGTGGTAGAGATGAAAGACACCACATTCCTACTTAAAACGTTTCAAGCTGTCTGAATAACTTTCAGCAGCACTTACATTTATGTATCACTCAGAGCCGCAAAACATCTTAATTGCAATCTAATCTACTCTAATCTCAATATTTAAAATAGCATCTTCTAAATAAACACCGGTATTTAAATAAATAAATCTTACCAGATCTCCTTATATTGATTCTATTCCCAACGACATTTCCATCACTGACGCAAACATCCACGTCTGTGCTACAGTCGTTCAGATTTAACTTAAGCGCCTCTTTACCTGGTAAATAACTTCATTTTTTCTTATCAGTAAACACTTGCTTAAAGCACTTATAAAATGGGATCCAGCTGAAACAGTGGACTACTCGTTTTTAATTGCTGCATTTTTTTTTTTTTCCTGATTTAACCATGAACGGAGAGACGACCAGGTGTGCGCCTTTTGTAGCTGCTACACGAGGAGGAAAGGGACGCTGGGGCTGAGCACAGCAAGTTAATAATGCACTAGATCCTGAACGAAATACACGCTACTGAAAAGATGAGTAACTCATGCACATCCAGCGGCTTCATCCCTAGAATTAGCCCCGTGATAGTTTGTAACAAATTTGATTGAGGACGTTGCTGCGAGAACGCACTAGTTACTCCCCTGCAGTAACACCCTCCGCGTTCCACACTTCGGCTCAGAGCATTTGTTTTTAAAAATAAAAATTTTTTAAATTTCCCTCGGGCAGCAAAACTTAAAGCAGACCAAACACAGAGAAATGCAATCCATTATAGATGGGGTGAAA
>NW_010266901.1:0-18354 GCF_000690775.1 Eurypyga helias | reverse complement strand
TGAGGAGGAAGCGTTTTGCATGGAACAGGGATGCCAGTGACACTGGAAGGAGTTGAGCTTCCCTCCTTGTGAAGGAGGCCCTTGCTGTCTAACTGTTTGCCCTCCCCTCTGCTTTCCCAGCACTGGTGAGACGTGGTCGTGGTGTTTCTCTAGCGCACCCCTAGTAAGAAAGATCCTGTTGGCAGATTGCCATCGGCCTTCCGCGATCCGCCCACAGGGAGCGAAGAGGCGCTCGGGACTGCCGCTTCCGGCTGTCCTTGGATTTGAGCAGATGTCCCTGCGTCTCTTGTATGTTTGAGAGCTTGGTTTTTCCCTTGTTTTGGGAGCTGTCTCAGCAACCAGGGGGACCAACAAATCTGCCCTCTAAAATAGCAGCGGAATGTCTGGAGCGTGCCTTAAAAGAGTCCGCTCCCAACGGACAGCAATTGATGCCGCTCTTGAATCGTTATGAAGGGCATCCTGGTGTAGTAAAAATTACATCTTAAAAATTGTTTACTGGCCTTGCATCTGTGGGAAAACTCATCATTTGTCATGGAACTTAGTAATGGAAAGCACGGGCAGGATTGCTGTGCGTGGCTCGGTCAGCATTGAGGGTCCTGTTCGCAGGAGGTTGCGCAGAGGTTGGTCGGCGCACAGGGCAGCGTCGCCAAGCGCTGTGAGCCCGGGGGGTAGAAACTGGAGATCTGGGTTTCATGTCCATCGATTTCATTCCTGCGCCTTGTGCCTGCTTCCTTATCTGCAGAAGAAATCGGTGGAGGGGGTGTAAAGCCCGATTGCTTAGCCGTTGATTCGGGAGGAGTGCTGAGGGGCCAGGGCAGGGAAAACTCATCCCTGGAGACTACTTCTGCCCTGATCTTTGCTGTTTGCCTTGTGGATCACACCATCCGTTGGCGTTGGCCTAGCCACGCCTCACCAGCCGGTAAACACCAGCATAACCTACGCTTACAAAACCAACCTCTTCTAAAGGTCATTCTAGAATACCCAAAGGGAGGTTTTTCCTTCCCTTTTTGGTTTGCACAGTGACATGTTCGTGGGTGTTTCGGGGGTTGGGGGTGTGTGTGTGTGTTTGTGGATTATTTTTCCCCCCCTCATGAACAGATCTGCACAGGGTTTATATAACCTGCTGAAAAGTAGAACTTGCCTGCTCCGTATTTGAGGGTTGGTGTTGCCTCCTTTGGCTGAAGAAGCTTGGAAACAGCTTTTTTCTTTTTGTTTTGTTTGTGCATTTTATTTTTTCCCCTAATACCTTATTCAAGTCAACTTTGCTACAAAATGAGATTAATTTCTTCAGGATGTTTCCCCAGTGGACCCGAAGAATAACAGGTCACTGTAGTGACGATGGCTCTTTCCGTACACGAGACCAATACCGTGTCCTTTCCTGTAGTTTTCTCTCTCTCTCTGAAGAAAAGCTCAACCTTTCCGCTTAGTTCGTGTTTGCTCAGTTTCTTCTCTTCTTCCTTTTCCTTGGATTCCTTCCAGTTCTGTCCGTATTTTATCATGGTGTCCTACACAGACAAGACTGCTCAAGCGGAAGGTTCAGTAGCACCAAACCATTTTCTATAGGTCCCAGAGACTTGCTGCTTTTTTTTTTTTCCTTCCCATGTTTTGTGACAGCATCATGCTATTGACTGCTTTCCAGCCTGCGCCGCTCGCCTGTGTTCTGCAGTGCTACAGGCTTGCCATCCTCCCATCCGCATTTCATTTTTCCTTCCAAATTGTAGTTATTTAGTTTTCTACATGCAATTTAATTTTACTGTCTATTTTTGGTTGGTTTTTTTTAATTGAAAAATGGTGAGTTCATCTAATCATAGAATCACAGACGGGTTTGGGTGGGAAGGGCCCTTACAGACCATCTAGTTCCAACCCCCCTGCCATGGGCAGGGACACCTTCCACTAGACCAGGTTGCTCAAAGCCTCATCCAGCCTGGCCTTGAACACTTCCAGGGATGGGGCATCCACAGCTTCTCTGGGCAACCTGTTCCAGTGCCTCACCACCCTCTCCGGGAAGAACTTCTTCCTGATATCTAATCTAAACCTCCCCACTTTCAATTTAAACCCATTCCCCCTTGTCCTGTCACTACAGGCCCTTGTAAAAAGTCCCCCCCCAGCTTCCTTTTTGGCCCCTTCCAGTACTGGAATCTATCCAGGTCATTTTGGTTTTTTGTTTTCCCACTTTTTTCCCTCTGGGTTGTTTGCCAGCCATCGAGTTCAGTGCCATCATCGTGTTGAATAAATGGACCTTGTTACTTTCATTAATGATCTGAGATGTGTTTTAGAAGTGGGTCCAGAACAGAAGACTGAGGGTGGAGGAGAAGAATCGCTCTGAGTCTTGTTTATCACTCCAGTATTGCAGCTGCCTTGCTTGGCCTTTAAGGAAGCTGGGGAAACAGCCTGCTCAGCAGTTTTACCAGTCCACAGGCCTTGTGCATAAAGAGCTTCTCCTCTTTGTGGATGCCTCATCCCTAGAAGTGCTCAAGGCCAGGCTGGACGAGGCTTTGAGCAACCTGGTCTAGTGGAAGGTGTCCCTGCCCATGGCAGGGGGGTTGGAACTAGATGGTCTGTAAGGGCCCCTCCAACCCAAACCCTGCTGTGATTCTAAGTGGTGTGTCCAGGAAATGGGGAATTGAAGGTTGGTTTGTTGGGGGTTTTGGGGTTGGTTTGTTTGTTTTCTGCTGTGTATTTTTATATTGTATTCTCTGGCTGTTTTTCTAGGCTTCAGAGCACCGACAACCATGTTTACCTTCCTGGTTGTCAACATCACAATTGTCATTTGCTTGGCTTACACTTGTTTTGGCTGTTTCAAGTACCTGAGCCCGCTGAATTACAAGGTAAGCGATGGATAGCGACCGCCTTTCGGCACCTTCCCACCTGCTGGCTGTAGCACCAGCTATTCCCCCGTGGTTGCTGTGCCTTCTCGCTAGCAACCTCAGTCTGCAGAGGATCATTCCGGTGGGATGGCTCCGGAGGGCTGACAGCGGAGGCAGGGCACCTGGCACGCGGGAAGTCGGTCAGCATTAGCGGGAGCTGAATTTGAGGGTAAAGAGCGGTATGGAAGGAGTATGCAAGAAGATTGGACCCAGCACTGCACAGAGGCCTCTGTGCGGGTTTTTGGGCACTTAACGATCTCTGTGTATTGTTTTGACTCACTGATCTGATACCATCTCTTCCCTTCCCCACCTGTTACTGCTTACAGATAGAAGACACGCAAGGTGAAAGGGGAAACGACACGGATACACCAACCATCCCGACATCTTCTGTAAGAAGTTAAGAGTTACTAATATTCTCTTACATTTCCTAGAAAAACTTAAATTTCTCACCCTGCTTACCAAAGAGCTTGTGTAGGACGCATTGGTCTGAGCGGACTGTGGGACTTCCCGTGTGTGTGTGGGACCGGGGAGCTCAGCAGCTGGGCTCCTTGTCTGTTCCCAGGCGGCGTTCCCGAAGTACCGTCGGCTGACGTGTTAGGAGTAGTTGAGACGCGCTACGTCCAGCAGCTCTGTGCGCTGCGTTCTGGGCCTCACACCAGACCGACCCTCCCGCCCGGACAGCTGCGAGCGCGGTCAGTCGCCACGGCTGCCTGACTTGGAAAACTGTGATGTGCGTAGCAGGTTCTACCTGCCGGGTCACGAAAAAGGATGTAGGACTGAGCTAGAATTAGAGGTCGTGGCGCCGTGGTCCGCAGGTACAGGCGGGTGTTGCACCAGGAAGACTCCCTTAGGGCGCAGAAGGCCTTAGGCGTTAAGGTGAAGAATGGGAAATGAAGAGTGGCGAGGGGAAAAACGATCCTGGGTGGATTATCCCAACGCTATACTCCGAGAGACTAGTAAAATCCTTAACGCTTGTGCTTTCAGATGTACGTCCCCCGAGTTTTGCATCCTCGCTCTACAGAGAGGACGGTGCTTGCCCACCGGGAGCAGCAGTCGTACGGCACCATGAGCAACGCTAGTCCGCAGGCAGGAGGAACCAGGAGCTATTCCGCTGGATCTGCAGTTACCGAGGAGGCGCCGAGGGGTTCGCCGTTGACACGAGGGGGAGCGCTCGGCCCGGCATAGGAGAACCGACTCCCCCACTGCCACCTCTGAAGGATTCTGGTTTGCTTACATATCCCTGCCTCCAGAAGTACAGAAAGAATTCATTGTGTGGTCTGCAGCTGTGCGTGGAGCTTAAAAAGCAGACGCCTCGGGACTGACTGTCTTCCAGGCTGTCTACACACACTGGGAAACAAACGTGTTGAGCACGGGGATGCCGATCCTCAGGGACTTCACTTACGCTCTCTCGTCACTTGCCTTTTGAAGCTAACTGATGCTGCGCAGAGATGGCCGGTCACCAGAGCAGCTGTTACAGCTGTCGTCTATTTATTCAAAACAATTATCGCCTTTTTTTTAAGTGAGTCAAAACTTGAGTATTTATAAACCTCCTGGGATGCGTCGAATCCCGCGGGAATGTCACTTTCGATGAAAACGCTGTTTGCGTGGGCGCCTGTGGTCACCCAGCGTCGTGGGCGTAGACCTGACGGCGTTGCTTTTCCTACAGGCAGATGAGGGAGTTGCTGTGCACTTGGGTGCTGAAAGCACCGAGGCGAAAAGACGGGTGTGAAGAAGGGATTTCTCTCGGATACTGTTTTTATGTGTATTTTTGGAGGGTGTGCGGGTGGTTAGTTTCTCTTCACTATTTTTAAGGGCCTTCCACAGTGAAGGGTCACCTGCCAGCAATAAGGGATGTCAGTGTTTTATCTTTCTTTTAATCTTGGGTCAAAATGTCTGGGTTTTCTCTGTAGCGCCGATTCCCCGAGCTGTAAGACGCTAAGTTTTTAAATTACGTGGTAGGTGCCGGTTTATTCCGAAGTGCATCATGTCAGGGTGTAACTAACAATCGTGAGGCAATAAAACACCAAATTCAGAGAAATTTCAGGCCGTCTTGATTTGTTCCTTTGCGCACCGAGGCAGTTCCGCTAGCCGTCTCGCAGCATGATCAGAGCCGCGAGCCGCCCACAGGAGCACTGTCGTGAGGCCTATGACGACGGTATGTCCTGCGAGAGAGGTGAATCCTGTTAAATCTCCCTCAGGGATGACCCTCGGCGACCTCTGCCCAGGAGAAGGTTTTGGCCCGCCGCCTGCTCACGGTTCAACTGTTGGTTCTGGGATGTGGCCTTTGCTAGCATCTCTGAGGCAGCAGCAGCTTGGGATTGGCGCTGTGCCGTAAGGAGGCGCGTGCAGATGTTCGGTGTCTGCGCGGGGGGCGTTTTGGCGCTAGAAGAGACGGGACGTAGGCCGAATACCCTGGCGTTTTAGCGATGGCAGTGTTACTAGAGGTGGTGTGTGCCCTGGGTGCAAACTGCCGTTTCAGCTTGGAATTCAAGAAGAAAGAAAACCGACAGACTCCCCGTTTCTTCCTTGTCTCTGCGTCTCCCATACAGATGTGAGGACAAGGAGGAGGACACAGACCTGCTGCATTCATTAGCTCAGGAGTCAGTGGTTGTTCTAACGCGTTTCTAGCTGCAGTCACCCACCTTCCTCCGGGTGTCTGCAGAAGCAGTGGCCATCAACGAGTGCGCTAATGGAGGAATCAAATAAACGATTCGGCCCGTTCGCAGGGCTGGCACCGCGGGATTGCTGTGCTCTGTGGCACAACTGACCTTTTCTAACACGTGACTTCTGAGATGCGCTCTGAGGTTGTGTGTCGCACCGAGGACTCTCGGCGACTGGATTTCCCTTGGGTGCCGGGAAGCTGCTTGAAGCTCCGCGTCACTGCCGCAGGTTCGGTACAAACAGGGCCAGCTCGCTTCAACAAACCCACCTCTGGTCATGCTGACGTGTCGCACCTATGGAATACGGAAATCCTACTCGGAAATAGTCACTGCTGGCTTTGGAGGAACCAGTCCACGTGGCTGCTGGGGAAAGGACCTGTGCATTTCTCTCACCGCGTAGCTGCCGTGCTTGCGTGCCACTGCGCTCGGTTGCAGTTAAACTCCCACACGTGTCTGATATTAGGACACGCGCTCGTTTGAGTAAGGGCTGGGATCACCTATTGGTAAAGACCTCCGTGTACAGCCGCACCTGCGTCAAAGGCTGGTTTGTCAGCTTGGCTGTGTCATACTTGCTTCCCTAGCATCTTTTGGGTCTCTCTCCAAGAGCTGGAAGTAATTAGGAAACCGCACTGGCTGTAATTCATTCCTTCACGCTGGTGGCTATCTCCAAGAGGATAAAATTAGATCCGTGGGAGAAACTCCTCGCATTCCTTGCCGAGCCTGAGAGAAAAGCCGAGGGATGGAAGCCTCGACAAATGTGGATATTGGCTGCGCTGTATTTGAAATTCATATTTAAAGCTATTGCACATTCTTTACTGTTCTTTTTATAAATCTTCTGGCAGGAAGCCTAAGCAAATGGCCCAGCTGGAGCGGCTGATGGTAGCTCTCCGAAGCCGTGTTTGCCGAGATCCAGCGCCTGCTGCTTGCCTGGCGTTGCTCAGTTGGAACGACTCCCCCCGCCACCACCTCGCTCCTCGCTCATCCCTTACTCGCGTTGTAGCAGCCGCCACCAGCGGCGCCCGTGGGACGCGAATCCTGGACAAGAATGATGCTCAGACATGAGTAAGTCCCACAGCGTGATGGGATTCTCTGGGACACAGCGGAGGGGACGGCCTCTGAGAAGATGAAGAACAGAGCCCGTTTGGTATCGGTACGATTCTGCAAAGGCTTCACTCCGGGTGATTTTCTCCTGCGGTGAAGCAGATGCTGTGGCGTGGCTGAGACTCCAGACACCTGCCTCGGCTTGTGTGGGCACACCTGGCTCTGCACCAGCTAGAGCTTGGCCTGTATGTGTGCCCAGCCTGGCCCACCCCCGCCCTGTCACAACAGCCTCAGCACCTGAACGGACACTGCGACTTCTCATTCCGCACGTTCCTGCCTTCTTTTCCTTTGGGCTCTTCCCACATCCTGAGCCAAAAGGAGATTGCACCGGCGAAGTTTGTGCGTGCTTCGGTGTCACGCTAGGCTCTGTCATTTCTGTCTCATTCCAGAAATCCTGCTCCCAGCCCTGCTCGCCCGCAGGTGCCAGCGGCACGACTGAAAACCGCCTCGCGTGCAATCCGCAGGTAGCGCGTTTACTAGCGTTTGGCAGCCTTTGTGCTCCTCCAGAAGGTGGGCTTGTCCTTGGAGCAGCAGAGCATGGAGTTGCTCTCCAAGTGAGGTGAGAGGCACGGGGAGATTTGGGGAGGAGAGGCCGTGTTCTGTCCCTAACGCAAACCCACATCGATCAAGTGTAAAGAAAAGGCACAGTTTAATGTCCCTAAACTGCAACAACACAAGGAGATAGACACTTTCGATTCCGAATGTTGGCCAGGGTCACAACTGTAAGAGGACATGTGTCTTGTCTTCTTAAACTGGCCTTGCAAATTCCTTCTCGGTCTAATCTAGAGACTTCCCTCTGCTGTCACCTGTCTGTAACAGCTGCAAGGGCCTGTTTCGGGTATCTCAGAGGTGCAGAAGTTGTTCATTCTTTCGGAGGACAGCTGTCTGACAGATCAAAACAGAAAGGAAATGACCAAAAGTGGAGACACTGAAAATTGGGTCGTTATAAACGGAAAAGTCCTTCCCCCTAATGTCTGGGTTCTGGGGTTAATGCTGGCTCTTGCTTTGTGTCCGACACCCTGGTGGTTAGGTCGCAGGAAGGGCAACTTCCCAATTCTTTTGTGCTCCTGGGTTGTCCTCACTGGTTTGTTGTCAGCCGACTGCGAGCGTTCGTTGTCTGGAGGGCAGGGGTGTCGCGATCGGCTGTCTTTCCGTCGCACGTTCCATCATCGGCTTTCAATTCCTCTGACAGAACAACAACCGTAGCCCGGTGAATTACCTGGTGCAGCGTAGGGAGCTGCTGCTCCCTACTCCCTGTGCCTCCGTTACTAAGCTCGTCCAGCCGGGAGCCTGCGGTCTGCAGTTGAAGGGTGACTCTGGATTCTGGTTGGAAGCAAACGCTGCTGCTTTCCCAGAGGAGGGATTTGTTCCTTCTGTAGCAGCTTGTTTCCTGCCTCCCTGGGTAAGTTCTTTGTGCGATGTGTTACCTGATCTTCTCGCCTTTGAGTGGATTGGGAGTTCCACCTCAAGACCAGTTTTTATGGCTGGTGCTAAGTCAGGATTTCACGAACTTAACGAGCTAAATATATCTCCAGTTCTGGATGGAGTTCTCTTTCCGCTGAAGGTCTGCTTTGGGATGTGCGTAACAGCCGTGGTTAGATTTCCTCAAGTCTGGTTAAAGAGTTTGTGTGGTTTAGAAAGATCACTTTTTACTGCTGTATTGGGCTTCCCGCACAAAAGCTTCTCTTTGTTTCATTGGGGTAGTTTTCCCCCCTTTCCTCCCCAAACGAGCCGGTGGAGATGTTAGCGCCGATCAGGGAGAAATGATGTTCATTCGCCTGTAACCCTGCTCCGACCTCAGTTTACCTGCTGCCAGCTAGATGTTCGGAAGATTCAGTACACTGTAGAAGTGCCTAAAATGACCCAAATTCTCTGATTCTCAGTTGCCATCCCTCTAAAGTTGGGTTGGCAACACCTACTGATAGAACGATTGTGGTCTTCAGCAGCCCAGGGCTTCATCCCATCTTACCATCTCCCTACCATGCGATGGATACGCGATACACACGGTGTAACGCAACAGTGTCGGTTTAGGGCCTTAAAGCATCTTCCAGACTCTAAACTGATGTTTGTGTTTAGGCGTTGAAGTAAAAGAGCATTTCTCTGAGAAGTGGCGGGAGAGCGGTTGGAAGATCCGAGAGCCCTGAACGCGCTGTACTAGGTCTGCGCGTGATAGTCGAGCGGGGACGGTGGGACTGGAAACGGCCAAGAAGGGGAGAGGGAAATTCCCACGCCCATTTCTAAACTCAGGGGTTAATTAAGTGCTGGTTAACAGCTAATGGAGTGACGTTTAAAGCAGAGTTGTAGGAATCTGATGTGCGTTATACTCCAGCTTTTCGGATCGATTGGCTTTATTACAGCCTGCCCTCCGGAAACGTGAAGCACCAAGTTGCTTCCTTCAAGTGAAGATGTCCCATGTCAAAACTTACTTGGAATTCTAAATTATTTTTCTTTTCCTAAGGCAAATTATTGTTATTTTTTCCTCTCTCCATCTACTGACACAGAGAAATACAATCAGCAGCTATCTCCACGGAGGAAAGTGGAAAAGGAAGGGATTTAAAGAATTGCTGGGTACTGTAATTCGGATGTGGGCACTGAATTTTTTTGTGACAGGGTCCTAGCTGTAGAGAATGGAAGGGGCTTTTCCCACTCCTTTATGTTTGGCATCTATAA
The DNA here is from genome assembly GCF_000690775.1 of Eurypyga helias. Lineage (NCBI taxonomy): Eukaryota > Metazoa > Chordata > Aves > Eurypygiformes > Eurypygidae > Eurypyga > Eurypyga helias. Next base: position 9,056 of record NW_010266901.1, on the reverse strand, counting down.
CTTCAAAATTGTTACTAAAATAGGAAGAGTTCATTCCCTTCTGAGACCAGGAATCAGAATCTGCTGGGAAGAAAAGGGCAAAAATTGAGAAATCAATCGGTTGTGCACTTTGAGGAGGAATCATTTAAGCAATTATTTGTTATTGAGCTTCCAGAGGGAAAAGGCGTAGTGGAGAAGTTAGGAGAATTAATTGTATCTGGGTTCTGCTGCTCAGTTTGCGTGAGATATTACTTAATCCCTCTTGGTCTCTGGTTTCCCTGCAAGATTAAGGATGCCTTCTGATCACTGCAAGAAGCTTTATCAGCAACGAAAGACTTGGGGTAACGCAAAAAACCATTCCAGTGAGACACAAATGCAGGAGCAGGCCTTCATTCCCTTGAGGCCCTACAAGAATTCCTAGAAGTTGCGATACACGCTCACCCAGCAGTGCAGGCGTGGTTGCAGAAGAGCTGGAAGTTAGGGCTGCGTCCGGCCAGGGGAAGGAGCCGGCGCTGGGCGCAGACCTGCGGGTAAACGCTGCTCTCCGGAAGACAACTGGCAATTGTGACGGGGCTCACGCTCCTAGCAGCGCTGGCACCGCACCATCAGGGCTGTCTGGCACCGCGCGGGGTACTTCTCCCGTGAAAGAAAAACTAATGCTAAGCGAGATGGTTTTAGTGTGAGTTATGCTCCTCAAAATGCTATTACAGCAAGTAAAACAAGTGGCATCATTTCTCAGTGTTTTAAAATCAGCTACCCCGAAATCAATATGGATTTATTCCTTGTCTCTTCCCACAGCATCCAGAAGGATTTCCGTTCCACAGACAAAAATATACCTTCACTTGATGCACATTACGTATTGCGCCCGCCGTCAGTCACAGCGTGCGTTTGGCTGACTGTCCTGAGCCAATCGATCCTGCCCCCAGGCTATTCCTGGCTGGCTCGGTGGCGATGAACAGTGCCCCTTACGGATCGAGATCCGCGATGCCAGAACGAACAGATTCTGTTTCTCACAGAATGGTGGGCTAACTTCCGTTCTCGCGTGGAAGTGTGATTCCTGTTCGTGCTGCTTTTCATTCACAGTCTGAGCAATGCCTGACTGCTTCACGTACACGCGGCCGTGTCTGCTGTCGTTGCATAAGGTGTCCGAAGGCTGCACACCGTGGCTTGGATTTTGCAGGATTTGAGGTTTGTAGTTTATAAAACCCAGAAGTTAAATTTGGTTGTAGAGGGAGTTGGTTTAGCTGGAGCTGTCTGAGAAGATGCTGACCTTACTAGTGGTTTTTCCATACCAGGTGCTTTTCCAAAGCATTTCAGCTGGGGCGGGGGGGGTTAGAGTGTAAGTTCTGTTTATTTTCAGCGGCATCTCCATGGTTCTGAACCTCTTAGCCAGACTCTTCGTGGGCTGCAACTGGCTCATTAAAAAGCAGGGTTTAGGTCAGCTACTTCTGGTTTCCATGTGGGATAAATGCGTGGTTTGGAGTGACTGAAGGAGGAATGGCTTCTAGGATGGCAGTTGCTTTGAGCAGATTTTAGGGCAACTTTGGTCCAGAAACAGAAGCTTTACCGAGAAATGGCTCTGGAGCAAACCAAAATGTTTTGAGCATCAGTGTGTCACTGGGTTCTGGGGTCTCTTGAGGGCTGTAGCTACTATTTCAGAGCCTTATTCCCAAGAAACAGCTCAGCCAGCCCAACAGCAGCGCGTAGAAGGAAACTCACTGTCTGAACAGCAGGTACTCAGCCAGCTTGCTTAAATAAGAACACACATAACAGAGCAGGGAGTCCCCTCTTCAAGCTTATTACTCTTGCAATAAGCTGACAGGCACTGACTCGCTAACAGAAACGTTAAAACTGCTCCTGGTGATCTGACCTTGGCACTACTGGCTGTAGTCCTGTACCACAGAACTGCCCAGTAGGCAGTACCGGGTGTAGCGGAGGGGAGTCTGGATTCACTCGGGGGGGTTACCAAATCCAGATCTCGGGCTTGCGGGAGGGTTGCTCCCTGCAGGAAGAGGTGCAGGTACGAGCACAAGCCCCCAGACACTTCATTTGTATCCAACCTTGTGCCACAGGCGGCAGGATGGCTGCATTGTGCTAAAACCAGAGGACAGTTTGAAACGAGGGGAGGGGAATTGACGGCAGGCTTCACAGCGGGCACGTAGCTGCATTTTATACTCTTCCACATCGTCACAGTATTGCCCGGAATCTCTGTATCTAAGCATAGGTAAGTAGGTGACGAACAACAGCTGCTGCTAGCTGTGGGCCTAAGGTTTGTGAAGCGTGAAGTCAGAATTCAGAACAAACTTTGCTCTATAACAGGCTTTTAATTTACCATTTTTCAACTTCTGCAGTCTACACCTTCTATGTCCAGATATTTTTCTCTTGGACCAATCAAACCCATTTTTGTGCTGATTTAGTGTCTCGGTGCCCACCTTCTATACAAAGTAAAACTTGACGGTGTGGACAGCTCACATTTGTAGTAGGCTGGAGTGCGCTTACGTGGTGTGCAGAGCGGGGCAGGGACGTGCTCACTGCCTCGTGTTCGTTGTCACTGCCTCGGGTTGCTGAGAAGTCCCTTCCCAAGGAAGCTGGGGGGGACTTTTTACAAGGGCCTGTAGTGACAGGACAAGGGGTAACGGGTTTAAATTGAAAGTGGGGAGGTTTAGATTGGACATCAGGAAGAAGTTCTTCCTGGAGAGGGTGGTGAGGCACTGGAACAGGTTGCCCAGAGAAGCTGTGGATGCCCCATCCCTGGAAGTGTTCAAGGCCAGGCTGGATGAGGCTTTGAGCAACCTGGTCTAGTGGAAGGTGTCCCTGCCCATGGCAGGGGGGTTGGAACTGGATGGGCTGTAAGGGCCCTTCCAACCCAAACCCTGCTGTGATTCCCGTCCCACCCAAACGTAGCAGACTTCCTTCCCACTTGCTTTCCCTGCATTGTGCCTGAGCCCTCCCTGGGGAAGGTTGTAGTCGTATCGGTACACGGCATGCTCCCTCGCCCTGCAGCAGTCTGCGTGTGCATTACAGGTGAGCGGGGATGATCTCCAGCTCGTAAACATAAGGCCACGCAGGGGACAGAAGTAAAGCAAAACCAAAGGGCCAGGGATCAAGACTTGTGCAAGAGGGAGCATAGTGGGGCCTGTGAGCAGCTGTCGTTGAAGAGGGGAGCTGATTCCTCCTGAATAAGCAACCTGGTTTTTAATGCACTGAACCTGAAACAAATTTGGGGATGGGCTGCTCTGAGAAGCGAATCATTCTGTATTTTCTTTGTGTCTGTTCAAAACACTGGCCTGAACCACACAATATTTCGCTCAGGAGAATACAACTTTTGACTAACGAAAGCATTTACAAGTATGTGTAGAATTAGTGCTCCCTGCTCATCGGGCAGCAGTCAGGCAGCTGCCTTGAGGAGTTCAAGTACAGCGTGAAGGTCTAAGGCAGTGCCCCAGTCAAATCCTGCGGGGAGACCCTGAGACCTGCCGTGCCTTCCTCTGCTGGCACCCAGGAGCACAGAAGGCAGAGGAAAGGTAGCACGAGAGGGGTCTCATCTCTGCTGAGAAAACCCCCCTGAGCTGCTCCACAACTCGTCTGCCCTAATGATTTCCAGTCATGGCGTATCGGGTGGCTGTGGGCACCGGGACTAGACTGTTGACTTGCCTGCTGGGTCGGTGTTCTGCATTCTAAAACACTGTGGGATGGAGCAGGGCTCTGCTGGAGTGACTGTTATTTAACAGCTTCCACTTCAGTTAACATTGTGAAATAATACTAATCCGTGCAAGTGTTTGCGGTGGATTAGATTTCCCTGTGCTTGCACGGGTAGGGAGGTGTATCAGGAGCAACTGGAGAACAAAACTATACTGAAACTGGTCATCTGGATACAGTTTAAGAGCGTTTGAAGCACAACTGCACACACCAGGGACTGTTGCTGGCAAGACACACAGCCCTTCACATTCAATTGTCTTTGAGCAGTTTGCCTTCAATCTGACCTTTGTAAGAGGTGCAGCACAGAATCGACAGGCTCTGCAGCGACGCTTCGCTGCTGCCACCAAGCAAGAGCTCAGTTGTTTAAAAAAAACATAAACACACAAGTATTATTCAAAATGCTAATGCAAGTTTCTTTTTAATTTTGAATTAATCAAGGTTTTATGACTTAGTAAGAGGTATTTACAGCACCCTGCAGAAGCAGTGCAAAGCCAGAGTGCCTTGAGCCTAGCCAGGGCTGTGATTTTTGTTAAGAGTACAAACTCAGTGCAGAGGTCGCTTGGGCTGTAATTACTCCTACCAACCCCTCCCTCTGGTCCCAGCTACAGGCTCCTCTGTGTTTCGCCTACGCTGACTGACCCTCCAGCTGCTCCTCACGTGTTGCTGTCCCAGGAGCCTGGCACAGGGCAGAGCTTCATAACAGCCCAGGCTGAGAGAAAAAGGCAGCCAGCACTAGCCCCTGGCTAGCTGAAAGGTAGTGCAGGTCATCGATGCTGCTTAACCGGTGCACGTGTGCAAGTTAGGTCTTGCTAGGCTGTTCTCCACTCTGTGTGAGGAACCTCGCACCTACGCCAGCTCAAGCTTTATTGCTGCCGTGAAAGCAAGCCTTTCATAACAATTAAACTGATATTAATTAATTATGTTATTAGTTGTAAGGTCTATTTTTCAACTTCAAAGCAATACTACAGAGTAGATTTCAGAAGTCTGTGTCTGGGGGAGATGATGACCAAGTAGTCCCCATCCTACTTCCTTAACCAAGCTGAACAAAAACCAACCCACCCAAAATCAGTGGGTCCCCACAGCAGTATCTCATTGAGATATTTTGTTGCTGTCCTGTCTCTCACATCTGGCCAAGAACAAAGTGTAATTACAGGGATTACAGTAGACTCAGTGAGGCCTGTGCGTGTGCTAAGCGATAAACAAATTACCTTGCTGTTTGTTAGGGGAGTTACTTTCCTTTCTTTCTCCAAAGCTGCTCTTTCTCTACTTTCCCAACAAACTGCAGAATATCTTCAGCAAGAAGTTCTGGTTCCTCCAATGCGGCGAAGTGGCCACCTCGAGGCATGAAACGGAAGGAAACTATGTTGGTGTACTTCTTCTGGGCCCAGGCCTGGGGTGTGTGCATGACTTCATTAGGGAAGGAGGCGATGCCAGTAGGTACTTGTACCGTCAGCCTGGGAGAAGAGAGAGAATAATTGAAATCTTTCTAATGCTCCACTCTGAGACATGGCAAGTCCCAAGGAAATGTCGTTCTCTCGCAGCTGGGCACCCTGTTGTTGGCAATTTTAATTTTGACTTCCAGACCCTAAATCTGGAGACTAGCTCACACTCCTATTCCTGGGGAAGAAAAAAACCCAGAATATTCTATACACTGATATTAAGGCAATATTGCAAGGGAGCCAGGGAATGAGAGTTAGAAGCATGGAAATTGAGAAGAGAGGGCCCTAGGAGGTGGTGGGTATCAAGTTTCCTTATGCTGCATCCAGGGCTCAAAAGTCAGGTATTAAGGGGAAAGCACAGGTTTTGACAAGGGCTGGAGAAAGATTTACAGTGCCGATTACAACTAGAGCCTGGCAGGACAAGAATTATCTTGAACTGCTGTGAAGGGGGACGAGAGGGGAAGAATAGTAGAGAGTACATCTACTGTTCAGAGCAAACATTTCTGCACGCTGTAAAATAGCTCTTGCTTTTAACTGGCACCATTGCACTCCAGGCAACATCTTGCAGATGAGTAAATGTAGGGATGCAACTGGATTTGAGGGGAAAAGTATCTTAACAAGTGCAACGATCTGCACTTGTTATAAACAGAGCGACATTTTCTGGGTTTAAATCTCCTCCCACACACATAAGCTGCATTGTCAGAAGCAACAGGCTTTAAAATTCAGATACACAAGTTGTTGGGCACGTAACCAACTGGAAGCCTGAAAACAGGGTGCCTAGTTTTACGTAGGACTCTGAGACTCTTTCCTCTAGGCACAGAGCAGCTCATACAGCTCACATAGGCAGAACCAGAGCAGGATACTGCCCAGAGTGTAGCCCCAACGGCTTCAACAACTGAGTCAGCTTCCTGGGAGCATCATTTCACAGCTAAATAAATACCATAGCAGTGAGCTGTGGTTGCAGATGCCTCAGGGCAGGTTTAAGCCTTCGCTAACACTCAAGCTGACACAAGTATATGCAACCAAGCTGCTGTCTTAAGTGTCTGGCAGCAGGAACATCAGTCTTAATGACTTGCAAATCATGCAGTTGGTCGGTATGCTGCAGTTCCTTCCAGAGGCAGGACCCAAATCTTCTGCAGAAATAGGCAAAGTGTGTCCAGGAAAGTCCTAGCACAACAAAACAAATAAGCTATAAACAAAACCCACTGTGTGACTCAGTCACAGGCCAGTTCAGTAACTGAAGTCAAATGTGGAAGTACTGGCACGTGCTTTTCCCCAGCTGGATACACCATGAATGGGAGGTCCTCCAGCAGTGCCTCCAGTCAGATCTCCTTGCTGGTGGTTCAGGATTCTTACCCAACGGCTGTGTTTTCTGAGCACAACACAGGACATCACTAATAGACCTGTCCTGCAGAGGAACACTCTGATGCAGTATTGCTTTTCCTCAGCATTCAGAAACGTGCAGCAGCTGTAAGACTTAAGCAACCCGTCTGCAACCACGAAATCAAGTTTAGGGCAAAATATTTAAAGAAAAAACCCAACACGCTTACCTTTCATGTTTCTGCGTGCCTATCCCCTTCTGCAAATTCTCTTTGTAGAAACGCATCGAGGGGACTATGCAGCCTGACACCCAGTAGATCATGATATTGGTGAGCAGATCATCCAGGTTAAACTTCCTGAGAAGGTAAGGCCAGAAATTGCTTAGTTAGAACTGATACCATTTTGTATTTCTTGTGCAGGGACTGGACTTCGGTTTGGTTGTAAGAAAAAGAGGAAAATACTGTTAACTTGGTTAACAGTTGAGAGGTGAAGTGTGCTACTCCCCCTGTCTGTCAGTCACCAATTAAGCACGTTAAAGGCTTTCAGACACCAACTGGGAGGTGGCATGTTAACTCCTGCACAGACAGCAGGCTCCAACAAGCACCTTATGCTCCAGCATGGCTGTCCGTACTGTCCATAGGCTGGGAGTGTAGGAGCAGAAAAGCACGTGGAACAGCTTGTGCCATTTATTATTCATAATCTGAGATGCTACCGTGAGCCTTCGGCAGAGCCATCACGCCAACACATGCTGTAAACAGGGCATGTTTCGTAGCAGTGCAAACATTCTGTTTGAGTCCATTGTCGCTGGGCCTTTTCATATCTGTTCCTGCCAGGTACCTCAGCCCTTTTCAGAGGGGACCTCATCTCGGATTTCTGCCCCACACTAAGGATGACCAAATGGTAGGTAGGTGAGGCAATACTGATCAATCTGAAGCAAATTCATAGTTAAGTATTAGTATTAAAAGGATCTCCAGTTCTGTTTCCCAGCACCTTAACGCCAGTTAAACTTTGGGGTTTGTGTCCTAGTGAGATTCTTCCACCTACATCAGTTTTTAATACCCAGACACTGCAGGGTGGCTCTTTTCTAGGAGATCAAAGTGGGAAGGGAGTACGTCAGCCTTCCTGGCCTACTCGCTGCTTCGCCTGCTGTAGTACAACACTGCACCATTTCTGGGCACTATAGGCTCCCTGCGAGATGTGAGGCGATCAGTTCAGACAAACCTCTTCAGCTCTGACTCTGGGCTTAGTCACCTCACCCAAAATGGCATCAGGGGAAACGCTCACCTCTGCAGTCCTCCATCCTCTAGATTACGGAATTCCAGATCAGTCCACGTAGAAAACTTCTCCAAGATGTATGCAGCCAGTCCTACAGGGGAGTCATTCAAACCACAGCCTGGAAGGGAGGAGGAAAATTCAACTCAAATCATAGAATGGTTTGGGTTGGAAGGGACCTTAAAGATCCCTTCTGACTGCTGAATTCAGACTGTTACAGAAGCGGCCCAGTATAATACAGGTAGATAACTTTACAGAGCTGTTCCAGCAGCTGTTCTTAAATAAATAAAATAGTAGAACAAGTTGGAGCCATTTATTGTTGAATCATAAACTGATATTATCTACAAACCAACAGGCTCTGCATTAGCTCACACTCTATGTTTTTTTTTAACTGATGTAACAGCATTGGATTTCTGCTGGCTTCCCTCACCCCCCTTGTGAGCTAATAAGATTAAGCCCCATGTGCCAAGTAGGGTTCGCTTCCATTAATCTGGAAGTTGTCATGTATTAAACAGCATTACAGGGCCAAACCCCACATGCCTACACATGACCCGGAGCATTTGCACCCTTACCCAACAGCAAAAAACATTTTAAGGATTATTAGAAAGTCATTAAGTAAGAGCAAGTCTGTACTAAAAGGTCCATCTTCTGAATTGGCAATAGCCAACTGCCTTCTTGTAGAACAAGGCTTAACATACTTTTTATAGTTTGTTTTGCTTGGACAGAAAAAAACCCACCTGTACCTGCATATCCGCTAATACATCCTAGTGCTGTGAAATACAGGGACCATAAACCATCCCAGCTGCTGAGAAAAACTTTGGAAAAAGCTTTTCCTGAAGAACAGCAATGTATTTTAAGTTCCATCCATGCAAGCCAACCTTCCTGAAAGATGCCTAACGCTACAGCTAGCACAATTTCATCAGTAATTGCTATTTAAACATGGTAAGTGAAACTCAACTATCAAACAACAAATACTGATAACTGAAATACCAAGTGTTTGAAAAAGTTATATTGAGCATGCCTTGCAGATGTGCAGAACCAGGCAAGCAACAGCCTCTTCTCATGTATTTACTGTGAACAAGTAAGAATACATCAGTTTACATATAGGAAAAATGACCTTGACCCTAACAGTACGTTGTGTACAGGCACGGACATTTCAGGCAGCTGGAAACGAACCCACGCTCCCTGCAGGTTCCCAAAGAATAAGTGTAAAATCAAATCCATGCAAACTAGTTTGATCAAAAGCCAGCTCTGAAGCAATTAAGTATTGCTTAATACAGTATTAACAAGCATAGTGTGTATATCTGTATCTGTTTATACATTTAAAAAATATAAAATCTATATATT
>NW_010266900.1:0-806 GCF_000690775.1 Eurypyga helias | reverse complement strand
GCAGCCACCAAGCCCGCCTCCCCCACCCCCTTCTCTCCCTCTCCTTCCCCCGCTGCGAACTTTTAGGTAGGCAATAGCAGCACGCAATAAATATAACATAGAATAAAAGAAAGTCCAACCCTGAGGGAAGAGACGGACCGCCTTTAGTATTCCGTCTGATTTCCATCATCACTCAAAAAGACTTTAAAACCGCTGGAGAAACCACCTTTTGCCCTAAAGCGCTAACACACACCCCCCTTCCCCCCGCCTCCTGCAGCACATTCAGTGCCTCTGTCTGTGTGTGTGTGTGTGTGTGTATTCATCCCGGGTTGTCTGCGCTTGTTTCGGGGTAACCCTTCCCCCGCCGCCCACTTCCCTCGTAAGCCACTGCCTTGTCCTGACAAGTCCACTGAAAGGCAAGGCTATTTAATACCGAGAAGCACTTGAGCGATAGGATACAGCCGTCAGGGTAGGACGTGGGGTGTGCGAGGAGAATTGGCTTCAAACTCCTCCATTAGTAAGGAAAATACGGCTTTTTCTGAGAGTTACTTTAAGAGAGGGACTGAGGAGGGATGTGAGAAGAGGTGATCAATGCCATGTGTCGAGAAAACAGAAAAGGCAACTGAAATGCCTCGGGGTTTGCTTCCTCCTCCCCCCCAGCTCCTTTTTTTTTCTGCCCCAGCCGTACCTCAAAAGCTGAATCACTCGCCATTGTCTCCTCACCTCCTTCGCCCTTCTCTTGGGGAGGGGTGTAAATTATTCACGACTTCAAAGGCTTAATAAGCCGTACCGAGGAGCCCGTCGCGGAGCCCCGGCCAGGGTCAGCC
>NW_010266899.1:4106-4813 GCF_000690775.1 Eurypyga helias | reverse complement strand
CCTGGCTGAATCCAGCACACCTCTGAAGATACTCCTGCAGAACAGTCCAGAATTTGAAAAGTGGGTATGATGGATACAATCCTTTGGCCAGGTTTGCATGAAGAATCAAAGACTGAAGGTAGACTGTATTTCAAAAAGCCTTTTCCTAGGAAAATTATTTAGGGAAAAAGGAAATACAAAGGAACCAAAATAAGTTATGTTTGGACTTAGAAACTTCTTATGGCCTTGGCCTCGTGGTTTATTTAATGGAAGAATATTAAATTTCTGCTACTGGTTACTGCTGCATACATGTATTTTTTCTTTCTTGCCATAGTGGGATATAACTAGCTGGAAAAAGCACTGCAGCTGGACTGGATACACGTGAAGAGGGAATATTCAAAGCATGGAGAACATATGGCTACAGTGAACTTTTGAGGCTTTTAAGAAATAGAGGAGGAACAGGATTTGATGTGTTAGCTCAGGAGAAAGTGAGCTCCTTGTTGATATAGGAGGAAAATATAAGAATGTGCAGGATGAAAGCATTTTGTTGTTTTTCATTCTTAAAGGTCTATGAGTGTTTAATTTATGAAAGTAGTTGAGTCTGCTCTTAATGTTGTTTCAGTATAGAATCATAGAATCATAGAATCACAGAACAGTTGGGGTTGGAAGGGCCCTTAAAGATCATCCAGTTCCACCCCCCCTGCCATGGGCAGGGACACCTTCCACTA
>NW_010266899.1:627-4080 GCF_000690775.1 Eurypyga helias | reverse complement strand
GAACTCTTCCAGGGAGGGGGCATCCACAGCTTCTCTGGGCAGCCTGTTCCAGTGCCTCACCACCCTCTCTGTGAAGAATTTCTTCCTGATATCTAATCTAAACCTCCCTGATTTCAATTTATACCCATTACCCCTTGTCCTATCACTACAGGCTCCTGTAAAAAGTCCTCTCCCAGTACCCTTGTAGGCCCCTTCAGATACTGGAAAGCTGCAATGAGGTCTCCTCGGAGCCTCCTCTTCTCCAGGCTGAACAAGCCCAATTCTCGCAGCCTTTCATTTTGTTTACCAAACGTATCTTTTTGTTTACGTTTATTTGCCTCTCAACAGGTAATTCCTTCATATATAGTAATTTCAGAATTTCTCTCTTACTATCTCAATGTGATGTTCAGTGAATTTCTGACAATAATTGGCTCACTGGTCTGAATTCCATTGATTTTGTTGAACACCAGTTTCCTGATCAATTTTTATTCAGTACCTTGGTTATCTTACTATTCATCGTTGCTGCTTTTGGATGTAATTTGGAAATATCCAAGCTTTTTGTCTCATTACATGATTTGTCCAGATCTGCTGGGAGGTATACCAGCGAACCCTAGTAAAAACAATTAAGATCAAGCAATTACATCAGCTAAGCCTTTCTTGCAATGATAGTCATTAGTAGCCAAGTAACATATTAATGCCTGATAATTAAGGCATTATCTGAGTTGTGAAGAGCACTTTAGAAATAGGTGATTTCAGAAAACAAACAAACAAACAAAACCTCAGAAAAAACATTTGTAACCAAGACTGAGATTGAGAATGAAATTTCTAACCTCAGTCAGTCACTTTCCTCATTTTTGTCCCTCACTTTTTTCTTAAGCCAGATGCAGATCCATTAGATCTAATTAGCTGTTTTACAGGGTTGTGTCTTCCTCTTCCCCTAGAAGGCAGAAAGCCCTGTGTATCTCTGAGACTTTAGGCAATAAAGTCTGCAGTTTTAACTGGCACATCAAAGGACATTCACATAAATAACAGACTAAATCCATGCAGTAAATATACAGAGAATATCATTGAATGTAATGTGATTCCAGGCAGGCAACCGTCTTCTTCAAGTGATACTCTTTCAGCAGACTCTTTCTTTTATAAGATCATTAATTTGTTTCCCAAACAGTCAACAGTCTCATTGCTGGCATCAAATTATGCTGACATCCCCTTTTGAGTCTTAATTCTGCATATTATGAAAACCTAGTTAGATATCAACATTAATAGACTTGTGGGGATTATTTCTGCTGCATTTATTGAGGGGATTTTACATGTGTTTGGAGTCATTAATCTCTTTCTTATTACTGTTACTTGACTGTGTATGTCTGTGAAGCTAAGTTGTGTGTATGATCCCATTTGATTGACTGATCATGTTATGCAGGATGTAGAACTTAACAACTCTGGGCTAAAGCACTAGATGGTGTGATTAATTACTCTGCTTATTGTTATACGGAGGCCAGCCCCTGCCTGTGAGGTTTTTAGGAGCTTTGTGAAAAACCTATTGCAACTGCTAAGATTGGAAAGGATGGTAGCATGTCTTTTTCTTTTCTATCTGTGCTTGCATCTTGCTGTGACTTACTGATTTAGCTGTTGCTGCATGTTTAACTGCTGTTTCATGTTCATGATAATCCTGCTGGCTTGCTGCCCTAGCCTGGGATGTTCTTCCAGTTTTAGAGGATTCTGGATGGTATTTGTGTATGGATTTTACAGCTTTGCTATTGTTCAAATATTTTAACATATTATTCTTCATATACTTGCAAAAATGAGGGTTAGATTCAGCAAAGTTCTGGATACTCTGGCCCTGATTCTGTGAAGAAGTTGATTTAATGTTCTGAATTACTTTCACTCAAATCTCAACAAAACCTGTACATATATGAATCTATATAACGCTCAGGCGTGGGTGTATGAAGGGGACAGAGCTAAGGGACCTTGGCTGCCTTCAACTGGCTTGTGCTTGGTAGGGAGCACATCGTGTGAGGTAACTGCACTCCCTTGGTGTAAGCAGCACTGCTTTGGTTTTCAGTAGCTGAAAAAACAGCCCAGGTTCTAGGGCAGCTTTAAATTGTACCACTCGCCCTGAAACAGATGCTGAGTCTAGTTCCTCAGATTAGCAAAAGGTGGAGTGATTCCAACAAATCCTACTGCTGTTGCTACGGTCCTTACTCTAGTGTAGGGATGCTCATTGGTGTCTTATTCTCTTATTCAGTTTTTATGAGTTTCAGAAATGAATGAATAACTTAGGCACCTGTAATATGCAAATGAAACCGTTAGGTCTTACAGAAAATAAGTAATGCTGCATTTTATTTAAGCCATAACATAAGAAGTGATGCTGTGAATGTACTGCACTTCTGTGTGTTCTCAAATGCTTTGTTTCCATGGTTCTAGCTAGTGTATTGTGGGGTAGGAAACATGGGCACAAGCCTGCCCAATAATGTTCATGATGTAATTTAGTATGGCTGTTGAATTTAGCCAGTGTAACAACTGAGCCCACTGCAATGCACTGCTGTTCACATTCTTACAGAACCTTACTTTGATAATTCTAGGGATTAAATGACAAAGGATGTCAAGGAAGTACGTCCATTTATTATCTGTCTGTCCGTCTGTGTTTATTGAGTTAGCTAGTTTTTCTGATCTTAGTATCTTTGCCTTGGAAAATTCTTGACTTTTCTGTAAATATCAGAGAGAAAATTGACATAGCACAAGTGAGTCTTTTAAGTAGGGAACTACCCAGAAAAATGAGTGGACATTTTTAGGTTTGGTTTGGTTCTTGACTGCATTCATGTATGGTATTTTTATTCTCCTATAATTATACGTATGTTACGTGTGAAGATGGAATGTACATGTAAGAGTAGGAGTTCTACAGTGAGTAATTTTAGGAGATAAGGTAGTGTCACAGCAGAAATTACTTTTCTATTTTTTAATCTCATGAGAGTACTTGAGAAAGACATGAATTTTCTTTACATCTTCCTCCTTATATACTTTCATAATGAAAGATACTTAGTCCTAAACAGAACATGGTGATGAGTACAGCTGATTATACTCTTTGCTGAGGCAAAACCTGTGGGAGTGCTCCCAGAGGTATGCAAATGTATGTGCAATTACATGCCTAATTCTGATTGTGAAAGAACTTAGTTGCATGACCAGTGCTTGTCCAGGACTACCTCATCACCTCATCATCATTTTTCAGGTGAATGTGATTCCGGACTTCTATCATAACACTCTCAGTTAACCTTCTGCTGCTTCTTTCACTATACCTCTGCCTAGTAATGATGATGACAAGTTTGTAAAATAAAAAATGATTATATTCCTGGAATTCACATAGACTGTAAACCCTGCATGCAATAGGGCAACTTGTTGCTAATATCTTTGTTACATCCTCCACTTTCTCATTCTAATACCAATCAGATATCTTGTAAGAGCTTAGATATATTTGAA
>NW_010266899.1:0-613 GCF_000690775.1 Eurypyga helias | reverse complement strand
CTTTAGCTACAGGAACCTAAACCCTTTTCAGGTAGAATATAACCTTGTTTTCTTCTGAGCTGTTCACACATGTAAGTACTTGTTATGAACTAATTTCTCCAGTGATTGTCGTCATAAGTAAATATCGTATCAATATTGTCCATCTTTCTGAATTCATAAATCATAGCTTTCTATAATGCATTTTAAGCAAACATATATTTTATCCAGTTTTGTGATTCCTTTAGCTTTATAAAGGAGCTGGCCACTGCTGATGCTGTGCAGATTAAATTCAGAAAAAGTGACCTAAATGCACATATTTATTGTTGGTTTTGGCAGCTAAGAAGGATTATGATTTCAACTTTTCTTGAGGTAGAGAGCTATTTTTCTGGTCTTTTGTGTTAGAGCTGATTAAAAAATGTGTGACAGCGATTTTTCTTTATGGCCAGAAACACACAAACTGAAAATTTTACTTCAAAAACATTTTGATGACAAATACGCCTCCAGGCCAGTTCCTTTCCTTTTCCCTTTAATCTGTTTCTTCATTCTTCTACTTGCTCTTCATTCTGGTCAGACTCCTGCAACCATGTTGCAGACAAATCTGAAGTATCCTTTCTTCCCTCAGGTCTGTCCTTTT
>NW_010266898.1:0-2387 GCF_000690775.1 Eurypyga helias | reverse complement strand
AGGCGGCAGCAGCCATCCGCTAGGTGGCAGTGTGGCCTTCCGAACCGGCGCTGCCGTCTGCGCCGGGCCGGCGGCCTGGGGCCTCGCAGGGGTGCCGCGTCACCTGGAGGAAAATGTCCCCCAGAACCTGAACCAGGGAAACCGCCTACAGATTGCAGTGTCTTTTCAGGAAAAAATAAATCTCCTATGAGTTTAAAATGCGCTGAAAATAGAACTTGGCTACATACAAGGAGCGCGCTGGTTAGGATGCCCTCACCTCAGGAGATCCATGCAGTTAACTGGGCTAGGAACGGTGTTCAGGCTAGAAAAGAATCTTAACATAAACCAGGATTTCTCTAGATCTTTTTTTGAAGGATAAGATACTTGAAATCAAGGGGGAGAGGTGGGAGAAAAATCCTTTCCACCCTTTCTGATGGAAGAAGCGTAAAATCAAAGAAAACGTAAATACATCTGTCTTGAAGAATATCAGAAGGTGGCTACAGGGAGGGATGCACCCGACTGCTCTCCTGCGAAATAAGTCAACCAGACTGGAGAGTGACAAGGAGTACTGAGGAGCTGCAAGTTCTCAGAGATTTCCATTCCGCCCAGAGAAACAAGCTGTGAAATTAGGCCGCCATTCTGCACAATTCTCCAGCCTTCTCCTGCAAATGAGGAGGGAGCCGAGGTTTAAAATGAGCAAGCTGGTCATGCAAACCCACTTAGAAGGGGGAAGGGTGATGTGCATGAGGATCAAGTTATTGGAAAATAAATCGATGTGACTCCAAATCCAAAAGGCATTTTCACACAGAAGTGTTGATGGAGATGAGTTGCGCTTTTGCTTTCAGCAAGAGCACATGGTGTCTTTCCTCTGCATGCACTGAAATACCTGACCAAATCCAAGTGAGTGACACAAGTAAGGTCACAGGTAAAAGAGCAGCCTGAAATCCTGCAACCTCCTGGAGCTTGCAGATCCCCCCGGAAAGTATTCATCACCCAAATGAAAGAGTGACATAAAAATAGCCTTTCTTTACATTAGTCTACAGGGTGATTTCTTCTAAGGTGACTTCATAACATTACTAAAATTTCAAATCATCCTGTGGCTTCATCAGCATCAGTGTTTTCTCATGAGTAAATTTAGCTTCTTAGTTTGGGTGTTTTTTTTTTTTTTCTTTCCCTTTTTTGGATGCTGGTGTGAGTATTCTGGGTATGGATGCAATATTCGGGAAGTTGTGCGTGTGCAGTGTGATTGCTGATATCAAGTGTGCTTCCCAAAAGTACCAGATGCGGTTCTAAATCAAGCTGAGCCTCCAAGCTTTGGGAAGTGGCTGATACCACAGAGCCTCAGGAAGACTGTGAAGAAGGACGGTTGCCAAATGGCACACATCCAATTAGCTTCCTCAGTGGCATATTTAGGACAATTAGGGGAGACTTGTGGATATGGGAGACTTGTGGATGTGGATTATTTTTTATTATTATTATTATTTTCTTTTCCGTATCCAAGAAAGTGCAGACCAAGCTGTATGTTCTGGTAAAGTTTTATGTTCTGATAGCCATTGCGCCTCAAATTTCATACCGTTGACTCTGAGTAATAGTGATGTTGCATTCTTAGGAATCAAAGACACAATATAATTAGGGGAGGTATTATTTTGTGTTTAGCAGAGCACTAAATTAATGATATATGGGCATGATTCTGCTGGTGCACATCCCTGTTACTATGGCAACAATATTATGTCATGTGAGTCTGTCCTTGGTGTTACTTAGAGCAGCAAGGTCTCAGCAAGCTCCTCATTTATTTCAGAGACCTAAATAGACACTTTCTCTGTGTGTGGAATGAAATCAGTTTTATTATAGCTACAAATGTTATATATTCCATTAATTGCTTCTTTTATGTTATCGTGTTAATTTACTTTACTTACATGGAGCATTAGCATTAACATAAAACAGATAATTAGTGAACTGCAAATGACTAATGCACCCATATTGTGCAAATTCCTCTTTTCATATTCAAAGCACTGCCATGTGCTCCGATTTCTTCAACCCCAACCATTAACCTCAAGGGTTTGCGGACCAAAAAAGGAGATGGAGTCAGTCCAAGAGGAAACATTCCCATCTCTAGAAGCACTATCTGCTGATTTACAAAGAAGGAATTTCAGAAATCCAGCCTCCCTCCTTCCCCCACCATTTCTCCTCACAGCTTCTAAATAAGAAGCAGCAGCATTTTTCAGAAGGATTCCTGCTAGGGGCACATGGTGGCAGGTTCAGTCACGGAATTGCAGCGTGAATAGGGGCATATCCTAAAGTCTGTATCCGGATGAAGTTTTTGATCATTTTGAGTCATTGTCCTGTTTGTCCAGGCGCGCTTCTGCTGGCGAGGGAGCCCTGAGGTGCCCGAGCTCCGCCCTCAGCCC
>NW_010266897.1:0-1007 GCF_000690775.1 Eurypyga helias | reverse complement strand
CCAGCCATTTAACCAGGAGTTAAACAGCAGACTTGGAAATCAGAGAGTGAACCCAAGCATCCCAGCCCCAAACATCTGGAGTGCATTAGCTGGGAGTCCCCAAGACCCCCCCGTGTCCTACCCCAGGTTATCCTGACCCAGTGTGTTCGTGGTACCGTGGGACGGGTGCTGCCTGACCCCTCTTCTGCCTCCCCAGACCCGCTGGCCTACGAACCCAAGACGGACTCGGAGAACCTGCCCATCATCACCATCGACCCAGCCTCCCCGCAGTCCCCCGAGTCCGTGGACCTGATGAGCGAGGAGCCCAAGGGCTGCGGCGGCCTCCCGCCCTCGCCCGAGGAGGACGAGGAGGGGCTGGTGATGCGGGCGAAGGAGCCTTCCTCCCCAGGGACCGATGACGTCTTCACCCCAGGGATCGGCGACAGCCCCAGCAACCAGCGGATGCTGCGATGCCTGAGCGATCCGGGGCCTCGGCCGGAGCCGGAGGAGGGGGAACCCTTCATTCCCAAGGGGCAGTAGCAGCCGACGCACGAAGCCTCACACGCCTCCGTACGGTTTCTCTCTCTCCATTTGTTCTTTCTTTGCTCTCCTTTTTGGTTTCCTGTCACTACACACCGGGTTCGGGAAGGGGAGACCATCCTGGATGGACTGGGATTGCAGGACAGCTTTGCCCAGCTGGGCTGGCCCCGAGGTGCGAGGAAGGAGCCCACGGGACGCACCGGGCTCCTCAGCTGCCGCCGCCCTGGGAGTGACGGACAATTTACCCCCCAGAACTGGCATTTGCAGGTGCCTCGCGCCCCAGCGGGGCTTTCCCGGAGGCCGCCCACCCACGCAGGGCCTGGGAGCGGCTCCATGGGGCAGCGGCGGCCGGCGCAGGGTTGGGGAGCCGGGGGTGTCCCCGTGACAGCTTCGCCTCTTCCCACCTTGCGTTTCGCCTGCCCCCCTCGCCTTGCCCCGGAGCGGAGAGATGGGAAAACGGGATCCAGGCTCTGCGCCAGGGCTGGTGC
>NW_010266896.1:3690-7976 GCF_000690775.1 Eurypyga helias | reverse complement strand
CCCAACCCAGGTGCAGGTTGGGGGACACTGAAAAGTCAGATGTCAAGGAAGGCATCTCAGGAGCTGGGGTTGGAAGAGGCAGAAGTATGGCTGAGAAAAGGAGGATGCAAGCTGAGGGGGTGTGTGCCTGGCCGAGAGAGGAGGGATTGGTACCATGATGTATGTGTGAAGGGGATGTAAGAGGAGGTGAGCGCAACAGTGATTTTCAGCTTATGATTAAAGATGGTAAAAGGTGGGTATAACTTGAGGAAAGAAATGTTGTGGAAAGGTAGATAATGATCCATTTAAATACATGTGAAATGTAAATGGGCAATGGGAGAAAGAGGGAATCAGCCAACAGCCCACTGTAACAGGCACGTTGGGAAATAATTAAAAAAGCATCAAAACTTTAAGTGCAAACGAACATGTGTAACTAACAGCAATTTGAGATCTCGTAGGTGCTTGCTGCTATAAATAGAGAAACAGAAGTGGCAATTGCTTGCAAAAAAAAAAAAAAAAAAAAACACCAACCAAAAAAAACCCCAGGAAGGAATAGCATCTCTGCCTTCCATCTATTCACAGAGCAGCTCCAGCCCAGCAGCTGCAGTTTCTTCTGCTACTGGTGTCTGCCAAGAGAGCTGGAAAGAGCTCTTCCAAGGCTGGGACAGCCATCCAGGCTGAAAGTGGCCTCCCTGATCCGTACACCAGCAGCAGTGCCATTCACCATGCTGGAAGGACCAAATAACAGGTCCCAGGATATTATCTTAAGCTCAGTCCAAATCTCTGCATCCCACTACTGGTGCCCTAAGTCATTCTACCCTCCCCATGCTCTGGCAAGCAATTTCTGTGGACTTATTGGAACCAGTCTCTCTTTTCATGATTTTTTTTTTTCTGTGATTTGTTTTCTCCCGCTCTCTCAGTGAAATCTCTCTTCTCTCTCACAAGTGCTGCAGTGCCAATGGCCACCCTTTCAGGTGACGGGCAAAGTGAACCCTCCCCTGCTAAAGAGTCTCTGAACAAAGGCTAAATATTTTTCCATCCTTGTCCAAGGGCATGGCTTGAACAAAATTGGCTTGAACAAAATTAACTTGAACAGAAGTGGATTTTCTGCAGAAGCACACACAGTGCTGCAGACTTCAGTCCAATAACCATGTTTATGGTGAGCTGCTAAATAAGGTGCCATCCTACATCCAGGAGTAGGGTTCATCCTGGAATGGGTTCTGAAAAGTTCCTGCCAAAAACTGTTGTCTCTCAGAGCGTTTGACAAGGCTTGTGATCAGCACAGGATCGAGACAGGGTAAATTCAAATTCATAGCTCACAGTGTATTTGACCTCCCATCTATAATGTGTGAGACTAAATTTAACCCCAAACTCATAGAACCATAGAATGGTTTGGGTTGGATCCACAGTACTTTATTCAATCTCTTGGCTTGCTCTCGGAAAGCAAGAGCATAAACATGCCACCAGCTCTGAGTTGTCCAGCGCTTCCTATGGAGCCCCTTTAGCTTAAATTATAATTAAACAACATGCACTGATCTCCCTGGGAGCACAAGAGCGCAAAAAGGGAAGATTTCTCATGAAAACACTCTGGCAACCTTCAGCAGAGGAGGGCAAACAATACTACTGCAATGAGAACTGCAGGAGCCAAGAACATCCATGTGATAAACAGCTGCCTAGAAAGCAATTTCCCCAGCGAATTGCTAAAACTATTGGCGTGGCCGTCTCCAGACCTTGACACCTTGTGGAAATTGTAGAGATGATGCTGGACTGTCCTCGTTAGTCAACACACCAGGAATGGTTAGCTGCATATCCCAGGAGACCTTTCCAGTCATGCCGGTTCTGGGTAGTGTCTGGGACACTTGGCCTTGATGCCACTGTTAACCTGCTGCCAAGGTCTTGGGAAAAACAAAGTGAACTACAACAGGAGTTTCCATGGTTAAATAAGTAATAGAGCTGAGCCAGCAGCTCTGTCTCTTTTGGCTGTCCTACTTGCTCCCCTGTCAGAGGTTATTTTACATCCTTCTTTAGTGAAAAACTCAAGTTTGTTTAAAAAAAACAAAAAGCAAATGGAAAGAAGGAGCTCTGTTCCTTGGAGCAGAGTTTACTTAACACTCTCACTGCAGATGGAATCTGTGTTGCTGTAGGCCAGTGATGGGTTGAATTTGTAACCAGCCAATTTGCAGAAATATCTCACTGCTGTGTGGGTGGAATAGAGCATCACAACTTTCCATGGGGTGTGTGGGACAGAAGGGAAAGGGGCTGCTTTAACACATTTGCGCTGCTTTACTGCTGCCTGGCCAAACCAGTTCTGCTTTATCCAGCTCAGCATTGATGGGACTGGGGAAAAGGCATCAGGGCTGGTCACTTTCCCTTCATCCATGTGGAAGTCCCTGCCCTGTGCCTTATCCCTGCAATAAAGAAACATGTGCATTGTGTTATTTCCTAGGGAGGGTCAAGGAGGCAGCTGTGAAACCGGCTTCATCACGCTGGGAGCTGGTGGAGCTCATGGCAACAGGTCATCAGTCCCCAGGAACACTCTGCAGCCATGGGAGGAAGGGCCACAACTCACAGAATGCGGGTCCATGCGATGGCAGCAGAAAGGATGCTGGTTTCAGGGGAACTCTCTCTTTTACAGTGTTCTGTAAACAGATCCTGTTCTCAACTCGAGGCTTCACAGAGCGTTGCTGCAGCCTCTCTGGGCGTGCTCTTTCCCCACGGAGCACCATGTGTTTGCTGCTGTCTCATGCGAGCAGTGGGGTGAGGGGAAAGGGACAGTAGTGCTTTACTCACATATGGCAGAAAATGATATTTCCCAAAATGAACAAAACACATTGAACTTAACCTCCCCAAGCTTTTCCCTTGCCAGGGAAAGCAGCAATTACCAGCACAAGGGAAGAGGAGAACATGACACACAGAATATGCTAAATGCTGGGCAATCCCCAGGGAGGCAATTAACACCTTGCAGGTTCATGTCTTAAGGGTGCAGATGCTGTCACGCAGGTACAAACAGGCAGCTTAAAAATTCTTGTACACCCTCAGCTACTCTGAACCCCAGAACAGAGCCATAAATGAGTCCTTCAACCACGTAAGATGCTGCTCTTCTTCACTAGAAAGGCCCTGATAGGCTCAAAATGTGAATAAATGCCAGCAGATTTACAGAGACACAAGTAACCAGCCTGAAAACTCATTGTGCAAGTGTTTTTCCAAATGCAGTACAATATAAAACAAAGACACATTCTGCATTTGAATCTACTGTGAAAATTTTGGGAGATAAAACTGACACGGGCAGCTGAGCTGCGGCTAAATGAGTGGAAACTGCTTTGAACACCAAATAGCTGTGACACAGCTGCAGATTTCAGAAGGCTCTCTCAGAAAAAGACCTGTCTGATAATTTCATTGGTTATTAATATAAAATAAAATAAATGCCCCAGGACAAACCAAACAGGAAGGGTGATGCCAACGTATCTGCAGATATACAGCAGGTCCCACTGAGGTAGCAGCTTCAGCTTTCACTACTCTGCAATTTTTCTCCTGATAACAAAATATGAGGCCATCGACACAGGGGGAAGAGAGCAGACGTTGGGTTTGGGAGGCTGAAGAGCAATACTTGACAAGTGTGAGCGAGGAGAGACAGGAGGAATCACACCAAGGTGGCAGAGGTCATGCTGCGGGGAGCAGGGAGAGGTGAGGAGCAAGGACTGGGAAACACATATTCTGAAAGCAGAGCATTAATATTTACTGCAAGGCTGAAGTGTGAATGGATAGCTGCAGTCCTTTTGCTGTGGTGGCATTACAGAGCATGCAGCATTCTTCTCCGAGAGTCTGAATTTACGAGCTGCTGAGCAGCTTCCCAGGAATGGCTCATCAGCCCACGACTCTGAGACTAGGAAGGTAGAGGGTGATGGCGCAGTGCTTGCTATTACGAGTTACCAGCCTTGCCAGCAGTTAGCAGAGGAATTACAAGATTATTGGGCAAGACCTTTAAACAGCCCTGACAAGCCTGCCGTGCATTGTGTGGAATGATGTTTCCAAAACACATCAGCCTCAAGCGGAAAGGATTTTGCACTCCTGGAGAACACGGTACTGTCAGGCTGGAGCTGTTCACAACCCTTCACCGTGGGGAACAACAGCAGTTGCGGGGCAAAGCCCTGTGAGCCCAGCTCTTCAACAGGTTCAACAGATTAGCAAATTACAGGAATCTAGAGATTTTTCTGAGGCTGCCCAGTGAATGCTAGTGACAGACTGGTTTGGGTTGGAAGGGACCTTAAAGATCATCTAGTTCCAACCCCTCTGCCATGGGCAGGGAC
>NW_010266896.1:362-2560 GCF_000690775.1 Eurypyga helias | reverse complement strand
TCCAGCCTGGCCTTGGATACTTCCAGGGATGGGGCATCCACCGCTTCCCCTGGTGCCAGTGTCTCACCACCCTCACAGTGAAGAATTTCTTCCCAATATATAATCTAAATCTACTCTCTTTCACTCTAAAATTGTTACCCCTCATGATATCACTACACTCCCTGATAGTCACTTCCCATCTTTCCTGCAGGCCCTCTTTAAGTGCTGGAAGGTGCTATAAGGTCTGTCCAGAGCCTTCTCTTCTCTAGGCTAAACAGCCCCAACTCTCTCAGCCTGCCCTAATATGCTTACAAAGCTTTTGGTGCTCAGGTCTATTACTGCCAGCAGCACAGGCAGGAAATATCTGTACTAATTGGTGCAGTATTTTAGAGTTATGATCGTCCCTTGCTTGCTTCAACAGCCTGACATGATGGTAAACCTGCAGCGTCTGACGGGAGGTCACGTGTTCCCCCTGATGCAGAAGACTTGTAGGCAAATCAGCAATACCGGTGATGGCTAAGAGGATGTCAGAACATAAGGGGACATAAGGATATATTAGAGTCATAAAGGTTGTGCCACTGAGGGTGAACAGCTAGCTCTCTGTCCTGCAGCCTCAGCCCTATCACAGACAATACAAATCACCCCGGTCCCTTTTTGTCACGAGACTGGGGACCGACGAGATGGGAAGCGCAGTCCAGAACTGCTGACGCTGCTCACTTACCCTCAGCCGACGTCCGAAGACGGTGACCTGCCCTCTCGCTTGCTCCTTCCTCTGCCTCCACTCCACCAGGTTGAGGCCGTTGTCAATGGGCAGGGTGACATTCCTCTTCCCTACCGTGGGGTTGACGGTGCCAGCCAGCAGATGCGGCTCAGTTTGCAGGGCCACCTCCATGCCGTTAGCGAGCATCAATCTGAGAGAGCCATCAGCACCGATGTAGTAGCTGTTCCGGACTTGGTCTGAAGACAGAGAAAAGACATTTTCAAATGTCACCTGAATGAGTGAGGCTGCCCAATGAATGATAGCGATAGAACGGTTTGTGTTGGAAGGGACCTTAAAGTCCATCTAGTTCCAACCCCCCTGCCATGGGCAGGGACACCTTCCACTAGACCAGGTTGCTCCAAGCCTCATCCAGCCTGGCCTTGAACACTTCCAGGGATGGGCCATCCACAGCTTCTCTGGGCAACCTGTGCCAGTGCCTCCCCACCCTCTCCATGAAGAATTTTTTCCTTTTATCTAATTTAAATATACTCACTTTCAATTTAAATTTGTTGCCCCTTGTCCTACCTGTTCCCTCAGCCAGGCTTCATCAGAATTTCTGATGATCGTGACCAAATGCACTCTGTTACTCACCGGTCCCACTCACAGTGAGCAAAACATTGCTTTCATCAGTGAAAGTAAAGATGGGCAATCTCTCTTTCATTCTGATGAGGTTCTGCAACTCCAATTCTTGCAGAAAAGTCTTGCAGAGGTTAAAAAAGGCACCAGTAGGCGAGCCATGTAATACCCTAGCAAAGGGCTCAGGTTCAAACCTCTTCCTCTAGGCTAAAACACTGGGTGATGAGCTGTTTGTTTTAAATCACACTCTGCCTGAAACCTTTCCATGCTTTTATATCCTAAAAGATCCCATTTTCACTACAATATATGAAAAAGTGGGGCCACCTACTTTCCTCAGCTTATTCACCACCTCACAAGTGACAGGAAATTGCACAGCGAGCTAATGCTAACCAGTTCCCCAAACAACAGCCAAACCCTTTCACTTGGGAAAGCTTTCGGGAGGCAACGGAAGTCCTCTTGTTTGGAGAGAAAGCAGAGGCACAAAGCTCCCACACATCTCTCTACATCTGGCCTCCACTAGCTCTTGAAAGATCAGCAGATTTTTGAGGCCAGGATTTGGGAGTTCAAGAGTGGAAGAGAAGAACAATCTCTCTTCCACATCCTTCAGGAATCAGGCAAGCTGAAAGCCCATCCTTTGAATCTCCAGCTGGCATGTTTCTCTGCAGAGGACCTCCTGAAGGGTAAGAAAGCATGAGACTCGCTCAATGCAGAATGGCTTTAAAAGCACATTATACAAAGACTGCCTTATCTGACACTCCTCAGAAGCCGGAAAATATTATAATTTCTGTCTCCCAGGCTACCATAAATACCTAATTGTGAATAAAAACACCCATTAAAAATTCATGTCAATTGTTTTTCCGTTCTGAGGCAAGTTGGGTTTTGT
>NW_010266896.1:0-339 GCF_000690775.1 Eurypyga helias | reverse complement strand
GAAACGAGGTCACAACAAAATTATCATCTCTAGTTTGCATGAAATAGATCAGCAAAGAGCAAAGTTTTGTGTAATTAGGAAAGGAAACCTGACACCAGTTGGTCTTTTTTATTGTGAGTCGGATCCTGCTCCTGTTGTAGCCAGCTGGAGTCTTGCCACACCGATCGCAGCAGGACCACAGCTCACTGTACACAGTAGTGATGGTGTGAAAGTGCCGTGGCACCGGGTTGTGCCACTATAAACATACAGCAGTGATCCACAGTGTAGATCCAAGTATTTTAGCTATGCTACTAAGTACTGAAGTTGGTGGTCTTTTGGATGACGGCATTGAGTGCACCC